>NC_056737.1:188641231-188731231 GCF_019279795.1 Protopterus annectens | reverse complement strand
CATAAAATTACAGCTACCTTTCTCTTTCTCCTTGGTATTTGTGTTTATCTTTAACAAGAAATATTCAAATAGGATAGATTAAAATGATACAATAACATGGGAGTCAAATCCCAAAAGAAAGTATTACAGGAGATTATTCAGCCCCACTGAGGAAGCTGACTAGGACAGGAAAGCTGCAGAGGGGAAATATATTGCTAAGTCATGCATTTTTAATATTTGGACATATGATGATCATTCTGCATGGAAATACACTCTGGATAAAGAAAACGTGCTTATGGTATAGTTGTCCTTGATGTATCTTGCATAATTGATAGAAAAAGGCCTACATTTGCTATTTAGATAATACCTTATTACTTAAAAAATAAATCTTAAAAGTCCCCTATTTTCAGAACTGTTGCAGCTTAGAAAAATATGCTTAATCATGTATTCATTGTTTCAACTATAGACTCATTTAAGAGATCATTTATTGCTGTTTTTATGTCTGCTTATGTGTGTAACTGTCAATAATCACAGCTCTATGCAGTGGCACTGATTATACTAACCATTAAGTCATGTCTATGCAGCTGCCTCATTTATTTATTTCAGTTTGATGACCGGGGAAGTCCACTGGGCCAAGAAGAGTCCGTTTTCAGTGGAGGCCCGGAGGGAAAAGCTCCAAAGACACTTACAGACATACTGAAAGCAGTATAAAACATTTTCGTCAGGCTTAGAATACAGCATAATACATATGAGGTAAAATACAAACATGAGAAGAAATACAGGTAATGAAACATCAATGTAAATGTTATATGTACAGAATCAGTTGCATTTTGATATAGGAAAATCTAACAAAGTTATCCAAGGTGCAGTAGGAGATTGTCCAGTACTATTTGGTGCAGTGTAGTAGCAGGCAAAGTAATGGTATGAGAAATATGTGTAGCAGAGGATGGAAATGAGAATGAGAGTGGAATGTGAATGGCTAGAGGGGGAAATTATGTTGGAGAGTGACATGGGCATGCCAATTTTGAAGATAGATGGGAGAACAAGAGAGATTTGAAGTTGGTATGGTTTGGAGTATTGCAAAGGGAAGGAGGGAAAGTTCCATAGTTTAGATATGGAGCAGGATAGCAGGGGTCGTGAGGGTTTGTGGATTTGGAGGAAGCTTTGGTTTTCTGATTTGAGTGAGTGATTAGGTACATAGAGGGTTAAGGCAGTAGCAAGAGAGGGGCAGCTGGAAGGCTTGAAGATAAGCTTGTGGGCGGAGTTGATCTTAAGAAAGTTCAAGTAATTGGGTAGTTCAAGTCATTGCAGAGTATGGAGAGAGTGGTAATGGGGGAATGAGTTTTTTGAATTGGTAGCGAATTTGCTTATTTTATTGTAGCAGGACTCAAGTTTGGATCATAGGCTGAGTTGGAGATTGGCTAGCAGAGGAATACCATACATAATAGAGGGAAGAAGGTAGAAGGAGGCTAGGATTTGTCTGGTGGCGGGGGTGAGGTAGCAGTTGTGTCTGCACAGGAGTCCTAGTTTTTGGTGTTTTTTTTTTTTTTTTTTAATGGTGGATTGGATATGGATGTCAAATTTTAGATTTTCATTGATGATGACGCTAAGCAGTTTGGTATTGGATACAATTTCAATGGGGATGTGTTATTCTGGCTGAGTATGGAGAAAGAGTTTTTGTCAACATGGGGAGTTTTCTAGAAGGAGAAAAGATCATCAGTTTAGTTTTATTAGTGTTTAGGGCCAAGTGATTGTTTTTTTATCCAGGTTTCTGTTTTAGAGAAGGCTGATTGGGTTTTTAAAAGTAGGTTGGAGGGGAGTATGCTAAGCAGATGATTGTTAAATCATCTGCATGCTGGATTAGTGAGGATTCAGGGATGGTATGGTTAAAGTTGTTGATAAATATATTGAAGAGCAGAGGACCTAGAACAAAACCTTGGGGCACCCCGGTAGGGGTATGTACAAAAGGAGAGGTTGAGGATTTCCATTGTATGACTTGTTATGGTTCAGACAGGTAGCTAGAGAACCAGGCTATGGTGGAAGGAGAGAGGTTGCGAGAGGAGAGTTGAGATAGGAGTAAAGGGTGGGAGACGGTGTCAAAAGCTTTTGATAAATCTAGGAACAGGGTAGATCTGAGTTTGCCAGAATCATGTGCTTGGTTAATGGTCTCCAGAAAGGAAAGGAGGGCAGTTATGGCATTATGACCAGGGTGGAAGCTGTGCTGAGTGGGGGTGAGGAGATTGTTCTGTGTTAGATATGGCATCAGTTGTGAATGGATACCTTTTTATAGTATTTTAGAAAGTGGGGAAAGGATGGCAATAGGCCTGAAATTGGTGGTGTCTGTGTTTTTGCCTCCCTTATGTAGTGGGATGATGTAAGCTTATCGCCAGATAGATGGGACATAATCTTCTTGGATGGATCTGTTTATTAAGATAGAAATTGGAAAAGCTATGCTGTCAGCGGATAGTTTGAGGATGCTGAGGGTAGATTATCAGGTGTGTTGTAGCAAGGTTTAAGTTGGAGAAGTATTTTTTTTACTGTATTTGTGGAGATGGGTTTTAGGTTGAAGGAGAAGGAAGGAGGTACATGATTGGAGGGATGGGGGGCAGGTGGAGTTGGGACTGGAGGGGGGGTGAGGGAAAGAGGAGGACAGTTTAGCTATACAATCCACAAAGAAGGAGTTGAATTGGGTGCCAATTTCAAGATCGATAAGGCTGTGGTTAGGACAGAGGTTGTCTTTATTTCCTGGGTAGAGGAGGGAGGTGATGGTGTCCCAGAATTTTTTTGGGTTAGTTGAGTGTTCAGATTGAAGTTTGGAATAGTATGCTTTACAATCTCTAGTTATTAATTTTTTTATGGAGTTTCGGAGTTGTTTGAATTCTAGTAATGAGTTAGGTTGTTTGTTTCTTTGGTATTGTTTCCATTTTTTGTCTCTTTGTTGTATTGTCAGTTTAGTTTCTTTTGGTAGCCAAGGGGAGGGATTGGCCTTGATGCTTTTGGTTCTAAGAGGAGTGTGGTGGTTGAGTAGGTTTAAGAAGGATTCATTGAAGTAGGTGATGTAAGAACCAGCACAAAGAAATGCTCACAGACTCCTGATCTATACAAGAATTAAAGAATCAAACCTATTACTAATGGATATTTCAACTAGCCAATGGCAGGAAAACTCTGTAGTAATGGTCACCCTGCCCCTAGTCAAGGAATTAAGGATACTAGACATAATTGTTAAGAGGGTCTGTACTTACAACTGAAACTAAGTGGCCATGCAGACAGATGACCATATAATGCAATTATTGCAGTCATGAGGGCCTCGGCCAAGCCAGAACTATAATGAGGTAAGTCTGGTTAAGGTCCTATACATTTTCAGGTAATGTGAATTACTGGATGCAGACACTAGTCAGGGCATATTATTTTAAGAGCCTGACTAGTAGATTCTTTCAGAGTAAATTAAAAAAAGGCAAAAATAAAGTTAGAATAAAAGTTATTTGTTTGCACAGTAGAAACTTCCCATGCCCCAGAGACATCTGTTTTAGCAAACCAGGTAGGTAAAGATCAACCAATTTCACCTATGTCATAAACAAGTAAGGGACTTGCTCTGCCAATTCTTATCCATTCCTTTTTCTCACTTTTCATTTAGAATTTCTTCAGTATGGAAAACATGTTTAGGTATGCAAAGACATGACAAACATTAATAGCGTAGAATATGAAGGTAGATAAGAATTGTCTGACCCAACTAATGTGCCAAGGTGTAGATCCTACACAACCAAACAACTTACACCTCATCCTCCATATAGGGTTCCTTATGCCTGTCCCTTCCATTCTAACCTCATCGTAGAACTGTTTCTGGCCATATTGCCCCATAGATATGATTAATTTGTTATTACTTGTACCTTCTCTAGGTCTGCAAGTTACTTTCTTACCTGTCATTTTTTCATCTTACAGCACTACCACTGTGACTCCAGAAACATGAGTCACACCTGTGATTTGTCATAATCAAACCTGTATTACTTGAATTTCAATCTCACTTTATTTTTCCTGATGCCATTCTTTGATTTAATGCATTTAAATTGTTCTGTTTAATATGTTGCAGTTTCCATTTTTTAGCTGACATTTTTGACACCTTTACTTTGGCTATTTCATTGTTTGGTAACATCAGGGTAGCCAGTATATCTATGAACAGTTCTGATTAGCTAATTTGATTTCTTTAAGCCTAAGATGCTTTGGCATTTATTGTATTTTGGCTGACTGACATTGTTTAGCCTAGATAACTTTCATTCATTATCAGTCATCCATGCTTTTCCACTTTTTATTGGATTTAGTTTTTGGGTCTTCCCACTTCTGTCTATCATGCTCTCATATTGGTATCTTGTGACATATGGCTAATTGCAAAGATACCAGTCCAGGGCCTCAGAGGCCATCATTAGGCAAAATCAAAGTCATGGGTCATTTGTTCCTTTTCCTTTTTCCCCCTCCACTGACTACTGACACTTCTTCCCTGGTCACCCAACTAGCCCATTCATTCGCTTTCCATTGTCAGGGCAAGGACTGGGTTGACTGGAGATGGATTATCATACTATGGACAGATGCATTAAAACCTACATCCACCATTCAAGTGTCAAATTTGCTGTCAATGATACATATCTGAGAGATGAACATCCAAACATCTGTGGTGACATGCTTATTTGGGGCCCGACCATCAAAAAGTGTACAATGGAGCAGTACAAGGCTACAATTTGCCTGCAGAGTAACATATCTTTTCCATTGTGACCCCATCCCTTTTGTGACATGGTATGCACTCTGAGATGCTTTCTTGTATGCACCAGCAACATGGTAGCTACACTCCTCCCTGGCACATCATTTTCCCACTCCCAGGAGAGCAGAGGTGAAATAGCTCCTTCATTCCTCTTCTTCCCATCATTGGGTCTCCAGTGCTGGGGCTGCAAGTTGAAGCCTGATCACCCGGGTTGTAGGCAGAGGTCATTTTCTCTTTCTCTCTCTCTCTCTCTCTCTCTCTATCTATCTGTGCCATAGAGCTGACCACCTGTGCTTTTTCTGATGCTCAGGGAACAGATCCTGCACTCCACTGAATCCTGAATGCAATAAGACTCGAGTAGTTCCAAATGTGTTGCATAGTCCTGATATTACTTTTATTATGCAAATCTGGCTCAATGAGAGCTTTGATCCTCATCTAGTTGCTGCAACCCAGCTGGAATGGACACTATGACTAAAAGTGCAAGTTATTTCTATTAGGTTCGAGTGTGAAATGACACGGGTCACTGCTGGACTTACCAATTCTTGTAAGGCATCTATATTATAAACCTGAAAGCTCTAAACAGCGAACACATGTACATTGACACAAAGAGTGATGTACAATAAGAGCAAAACACGTATTCAGCGAAATTCACAACACCAAACGTGTTTGTTTAACCAACAGAGCCATGCAGGTATACTGAAATTAACTAAATAAAAGCAAAATAACACACTTTTGCAGGGGGGCAAGCCCCCCTGCACCCCCCACACCCCTGCTACTTAAATATGCCATCTCCGAGATTGCACTACAGTGGGGAAAAGCATATATTTCCTTATCCCCAGGATTGCGCTGCTGGTTAAACAAACACGTTTGGTGTTGTGAATTTTACTGAATATGTGTTTTGCTGTTATTGTACATTGTTCTTTATATGTCGATGTACATGTGTTTGCTGTTTAGAGCTTTTGGGTTTATAATATAGACCCCTTGTGAGTATATCAGCTGGAGCAGGAAACAAATGTATACCTCCTTGTCTATCTTACACCCAATAACATTGAGGTAGTTCTATAAGAGGTTATGGACATCCTCATTGACTTAATGTTGGGTCACTTTGTCTGGTTCATTCTTATTGGCTTGAATATCTTGGTTAATAGCAAGTCTGTTTAACTTGCAGTAGAGTTCTATAGACTACAGAGTGGCAAGGATTCTTCAGGTTGTTACCTCCATTACTCAGAAGTTAGGACATACTCATGACTTGCTGTTTCAAATGTAAGTGATGACTTGGGACTTGGTGATAAATCAAAAATAATTTACGCAGAAGACTGGTTCTATTAAAACTTTCATTCTCCCACGCCCAATACAGTTAACTGTAATGAGTGCGAAACATTTAAACATTTATGCAATATCTCATTAGGTGTACTGACTCCCTTACCTCTTCTGATTCTTCTGGAGAGCACTGCAGAAGAGACAAAGCAGCTGGCGGTGGCCTGTAATATGACAATCACTTGTGCCCTTGATCACCAAGTTCCAGTATGGGTATGCTCAAAATCTACTAGGATTCATAAATTCTACTATGATTATAAGTTTCATGACCTCAGAAAACGTGGGTGGAGGCTACACCACAGATTAGGAAATCTGACCGTCTAGAAAACAAGCTTAGGGTAGACAGCCATTACTCAGATTATTAATTAAAATTTGATATAAGTAGGCAGTATTCTTGTCTGACAAGATTTCTAGAGGATCCAGCTATGCTCTTACACTTCATGGACAGAGTTTAAGTCCATCTTATCTTGTGAACTGGATGGACTTTTCTGCTTAATTCTTCAGTGATAAGCTTGACAGTATTATGCTCAAGATCCACCAATTTGTATCCACTAGGGAGAATGATGCTCCTCTGTTTGAAGGAGTTGAGTTTTGTCTTGTTGACTATACTGAAGCTACAGAACCAGTCTCAACTTTACACCCTAAAAGTTGTGAGGTGGGTCCTAGACCAACCCAGTTTGCCTAATGTCATGTTGCCTGAATGGCCAGGGCCCAGCAATTCTTTTAGATCACCTTTTCCCCTTTGATGGCAGTTGTTTTTGCATCTTATTAAAGGAGGTCTTAATTATACCAGTTCAGGAAAACTGATTTGCATAAAATGGACAATTACCAACCAGTCTATAATCTTTCTTTTAACATAAAGGTTACAGGGAAAGTGGTTTTCATTCATTTATATATCTTCTCAGGGCTACTTTGACCCTTATCAGTCTGATTTTAGATGCTATTGCACTACTGAGACAGCCACTATAATTGTTGTAAATGATGTGGATGTGAAAGATGGACCTCCTTAATCTCTCCTCAGCATCTGACAATGACCCAGTAGAGCTTGTTGGAGAACTAGCAGTCCAACTTTGGTCTTTATGACAAAGTCCTTGAGCCATTTGGCTCTTGCACCTCAGACCTCACACACAGGGGTATTTCTAAGATTCATTATTCTTCCACACACTGTCTGACTTCAGAGGTGCTATATGGTTCTGTCTTGACCCCATTGCTTTTCACACTATACAGGTTTACCTTAAGTGAAGTTATTTGAATGATGGTGTTTTAGTTGCTATTGGAATGCTGATGACACTCAGCTGTGTCCTTCCCTCACGATGTTATGCTGTTTTTTTTTACACTGAGAGCTGTGAGGATGGCACCCTTAAATGAACAAAACTACTAGATAAAAGCTAAAGTCTGATGAGGCTTTTGTTCTGTATACAACCATCTGATCCTTATCAGTCCTTCACTCTTCCCCATGATGTACTACGGGTGGGGAGACCAGCTGGTGTTTTTTGATAAAGAACAAATTTTCAGGTGTGCCTAGATAATATACTGTTTTTTAAGGGCCATCTGACAGAAGTGGTAAAATCTTATCATTTATCAAACACTGATTGATGAAGCAATTAATTCTATCTTAAGATCTTGTTATGGTTAGTCATGCTGTTGGCTCACCCCATCTGGACTGCTGTAACACTCTCTAACTTCAGCTTCCATACAGATGACCTTAAGTGTCTAGAGTAGGTGCAGACTTCCAAGGCTATACTACAGATGGGTAGATGTCATTATATCCACCTTACATCTGTGATGCAGAGCCAGAACTGGTTTCTGTGGCATTAAGAGTCATTTTCAGGACTTTGATACTAATTTTCTATGCCCTGCATAACTTGAAATGTTCCTGTGTTAAGAAACTTCTTGTAATCTATAGCTAAGCCAAGCAGCTCTGCTTAGTCATCAAGGGAGTGCTGTGGTTCCCTTAGATGTGACAGGGAACATCTGGTATGTGGACCTTTGCCTACCTACATACCTGTTCTATGGAACTCATTATATCCTTGATTAAGGATGTCATTTATGAAGACCCCCTTTAAAGGGCCAAAGTTAATGTTTTCTGAAAGCATAAAAGCTGCTTTTCACATCTGGAAGGGGGATGCAGATTAAAAAAAACAGACAACAATGAGTTTAAGTGGAAACACAGGCTGCAGCATGCACTTTAGCATGGGTAACCTTAATTTTAGTGTAGGTAATGCATGTGGGTGCAGCTGTTGATTTAGGGCAATTGTTCCTATCTAGAGGTTTAAACTTCATTTTTTGAATATGGGCATAGTTTTGTGTGTTTGTACTATGTTAATAGGGGACAGGGGTGTTTCAAAACTGTATTTAGTTTTTTGTTTGAGAGTTTTCATTTAAACAAAAATTTTTGAAAAACATCACATAGGTTCAAATGGAGATGGGAAGAAACAACTATATAAATGATTAGCATGCCAAACATTAGTGTGCACATGTTACGCAAAAGTTGGGAATACACATTCAAAGAAACCTGTCATGTATAATAGGAGAGAACAGTAGCTTTTTATCATAATGGCTATGCTATCCATATTATCTTGGAACATAAATGATCTTACAGCTATAGATAAAAAAAGAAGAAAGAGAACTGAATTTTATTAAGAACTGCAAAGTACAAATAGCAATGCTGCAGGAGACACATTTGGAAAGAAAAATACAATCATGGTAGATCTGTAGTATTTGGAGCTATTGGCAATGGAGGATAATTACACTGGCTTGCATTTATATTCCATCAAAAACTGCCATTATGGAGCTTAAGAATTTTTTGGAAGAAATAATCAGATTCAGCAGGGAATATTACCTATAGGTGGAAATGGAACTTGTTTTTCAATAGTGATAATGTAACAGGGGAACCTAGAAGGGGAAAATATAACAAAAGAGAGTAGCGTTTAGAAGAAATTTATGAAAATATTTGTCATGGGAGATATGAATTCAGTACTAGGAACTCAGACAGAATTTATGTATTATTCCCAATAACTTGGCTAGACTCCCTAGAAATTATATTTCATGGGAATATTTGCATGTAATTGAAACCTTCTACATATATCCAGTAACTATTTAAGATTATACATTGATAAAAACTAAGATTAAAATGCAGTGTAATGAAGAAAAAAATGAGATGCTTTCCCACCTATCTGTTAAAATGAGAGGAATTTAAGGAATGGGTAGTGGAAACTATTCAAGATTTATTAGGGAAGATCAAAATATTTTCAGAAGTTATTGCTAGTGAGTAGCATAAAATGAAACTGGAGTTTAAAACAGGGTAGAAATAAAAGATAAAGAGATGATTGTGAAGTAATATGAATTATTTAGGCTGAAAATTGTTAAGGTCAGAATAAGGGGAATTTCATAAAACCTTCTGCTTTATGCAGCCAAAGTCATTTTGCTAAAGTTTATGTGCTCTGGAGCTATCAAAAGTAGTTGCTCAACAACGTTTCTAAACTCATGAATATTATCCAAATATTCTCTTATTTTCACTTTGCAGTTGCAGTGAAAATAAGAGAGTATTTGGATAATATGCATGAGTTTAGAAACGTTGAGCAACTATTTTTGATAGCTCCAGATCACATATACTTTAGCAAAATGACTTTGGCTGCATAAAACAGAAAGTGTTGTTGCTAAACTTAGGGTGCCTGTAATAAGAAAAATAACTAAAGATTCTATAGATATTTTGTAAATTTTGTAAAAACTTGTATAAAACACAGAAATGTGGAAATCAGAGAGAGCACAAATGGAAATATTTATGGAAGACTTAGGTATGCCAAGGTTAGAGGTAGATGAGGCTCAACAATTAACAGTTAAGATAGGAGGGGATGAAATTTAAAAACTAAAATGTATAATCAATCTTCAAGAAAGTCTACAGGAACAGATGTCATTCTTGTAGAAGTCTGGAAAGTAGAAGGGAAGAAAGTGATAAAGATCTGGAAGATTTTGTTTAATGGTATTTTAAAAGGAGGGGAAGCACCAACATCTTAGAAGAAAGCTGTGGTGGCTGTATTACCTAAAGATGGTAAAGGTCCATCAGCCTCAGCTTCATACAGACCCATTTCAATTTTAAACCATGGGTATAAAGTGTTTATGTCTACACTAGCTAAAAGAATGGCAAAGGTGTTGCTAAACTGACAGATATGGATCTATGTCGTTTTATGGAGGTGAGGCAGACATTTGACAACATTAACAGAAAAATGATGCAGAAGGAAGCAGAATGTTGTTGTTGGAGGGTCTTTATAAAGAGAAAGCATTTCATACAGTAAGCTGGGAATTCATGAGTAGTGTAATGGAAGTATTTGCATTCTCCTGATACAATTATATTATTAAGAGGATATATGAAGGATCTGAGGCAAGAATTAAAGTCGGGGGGGGGGGGGTTCTTCTCTGATAAGTTATGTCTGAACAGAGGAACCAGGCAGGGGTTTCCTCTTTCCCCTTTTTTATTTGCTTTATAGTTAACCACTGACAAAGAATATAAGGGATTCAGAAATGCAATGATATAATTGGTATGGTAATCAAGAAAAGTTAGCTTTATTTGCAGACGATATTATTCTGTACCTGATAAATCCAGAAAAGGACATCTCAGTATTATGGAACATTTTGAGACAGTTTCAAGTCTTTTCAGGATATAAAGTTAATGAAAATAAAAAAGACGTTATGTACTCACCATAATGTTCCATCTCTGTTGTCCATTTTCATTCTTCCTCAACATGTGGGCTCAGATCTGACTTGGCTGCTTTTTAAAGCTCATGGATACTGAAAACTCTTGAGCTCCTCCCTTACCCATAATGCCCTAGTCCCCCTCTTTACTTCAGATCTTGTTTGCTGCCCTTTATTTTTAAATAGCAATGCAAAAAATAATGGTTATAAGAGAAACCAGAATCTGGAGCTCAAAAAAGAGGAACTTTTGTTTCCACAGTATCTTCTCATTCTTCCAGAGGTCATAAACAAAAGGTAGGGGGTTGGAGGGAGGGGAGTTGAGGAAGAATGAAAATGGACAAGACAGATGGAATGTTATGGTGAGTACATCATTTTCCTTCATTCCTCAACATGTGGGACAGAGTCCCCAGCTACCTGAATACCGAGTGGACTTTAAGAAAGGATATTCCTGAGGACTGTTGAGCTGAAAGCTACTCTTCCCCTAGAGACCAAATCAACTTTGTAATGAGTATTAAAAGTATGAAGATTAGCCCAAGGAGCTGTAGCACAAATATCGTCCATGGACAATCTGGTTAGAAATACTGAAGAAGTTGCCATGGACCTGGTTGAATGAGCCCTCAAGGTTTTTGGCAAAGATAAACCCAATTTGTTGTAGACAAAGGAAATGCAATCAGCCACTTAGCTAAAGTTACTTTGGTAATTGGCTTTTCCAATCCTGATTCTAAAAAGGAGACATAATTGATCTGCTTTTATGAGTTTTTCAGTTCTATGCAGACAGAAATGTAATTGTGAACATCCAACAAATGTAAAATGTATTCCCTTTAAAGGGGGGTCTCAGTAAAAAGGGTCCTTTTATAAATGCCTTACAAAGTCATGAGGAAGCTAAGGTAGAACTGTCAACTCCTATATGAAAATTAGAAATGACAGCTAATTGTACTTAACTGTTGTGGAACTAGCCCCTTCATTAAAAATAGTAGCCAAAAATTCAAGAACTTTGGGTACTGGCACTGAAAAGGGGGGGGGATCAATGACTTTCTGTTGTGCCCAAAAAACAAATCTTTTCCATTTACTTTTGTAAATCTTCCTAGAGGAAGCTTTGTGGGAAGACAAAAGAATGTGACAGACAGGGGAAGAGAGCCCTGGCTGTCTAGCTATCAATGGAATTGGAGAAACTATGCGTTCAACTTCAGGCCCAAAATGTCCAGGTGAATCATGTCTATCAGGTGAGACAGAAGGTCTGGAATTGGATCCAGGATCCAAAGAGGATGAACTAGATGAGGCCAAAGGAAGGGAAACCAAATCTGATGAGGCCAATAAGGAGGCAATGAGGATGACTTTGCTCTTCAGTTGAGATGCTTTCTGAAGAAACTTGGGGATTAGAGGAGTTGGAGAGCAAGCACAGAGGAGACTTGGGGACAATTGTGGAGGAGAGTCTCTCTTGGTGACTTCCCTGGTGGGGGGATCAGGACAAACAACCTGTTGCACTTGTTGAGGGGAGATGCAAAGAGGTCACAGCATGGCTGGCCCCATTGGCAGAATATCTTCTCCATAATTTTCTTTTGAGAGACCGCTCATGTGGTAATAAGATGGACCTGCTCAACTTGTCTGCTATCATGGTGGATTTCCCTAGAATGTGCATTGCTGTCCGAAATCGATTGGATGAGATCGTCCATTGCCACACCCTCAGAGCTTCTCGACATAACGGGTAAGATCTGGTTCCTCCTTGTTTGTTGATGTACCAGACTAGACATATTGTCCATCTGAATCCCAATAATCTCTGAAAGTCTTAGAAGTCCTGTAACATTAGAAGAATTGCTCTCGCTTCTAGGACATTGATATACATGTTGGTCTCTTCTGGAGACCAGTTGTCTTGGACCGTGTTTCCCAAAAAGTGCTCCCCCACCCAAATTGGGATGCATCTGTACTCACTCTTGGGCTGAGGAAATATGAAAGGGCATCCTTGTAAAACCTGCTCTGAGCAAATGTACCACACGAGGCACCTTTTGTGTGCCAGAGTTATTTTGAACTGGGTGGATAAAGACGGGTACATGATGGATCACTGAGTCGCCAGGGTCCATTGAAGAATTCCCATATGGTATCTTGCCAGTGGAACCAGAACTATGGAGCAGACATTGACCCTAATGCATATATAATCAGTCAGGCTGACAGTGAGGAATTTTGAACTATCTTTTTGACTTGAAATTGAATAGTTTGTACCCTTGGCAGGGGAAGGGAGGCTGTCATCGATACAGTATTGAACAAGGCTCCTATGAATTCTAGCACTTGGTTGGTTCTAGCTGATATTCCTTGAGGTTGATGGTAATGCATAGGTGAGAGCACAATTGGAATACATAATCTCTTGCTTTTATCAATAGATGCCTGGATGCAGCGGTTATGAACCGTCATCCAGGTAAGTAAACACTTGGAATCAAGTGAGCTGCTACTATTGCCATGCATTTGGTGAACACCTTGGGTGCTATGGTGAGGCCAAAGGGCAAACCTCTGAACTGCTAATGACTGGCTCCCAGCAGGAAGCATAGCTATCTCCTGTATTGTCTGATCATTTTATGTGGTAGCACACATCTTGAAGATCTGATGAGCACATCCAGTTGTCCTGATGCAGAAATGTTAAAATGGACTAAACCGTGACTGTCCAGAACTTTGTGTACTGAACCAGTTTGTTCAGAATGCTGAGATCCAAAATTGGTCTCCAATCCCCTGTTTTGTTTGGGATTAAAAAGAATCTTGAGTAGGTTCCAGACTCTCTCTCTGGTCTGGGGGGGACCTCTTGGATGACTCTCTTTTCTAGCAGCTTTTTTTATTTCTTGTGCTGCTTCTTTCCTCTGATTGGGTGGAACATTGGAAATCTTGTTTAACCTTAACTAGGGGGGGGGGTATTATATAACCTCTGGAAATAATGCTCTGCACCCAGGTATCTGTTGTGATGTCTAGCCAGGTTCTCTGGTGCAGGGATTAGTGACCCCCTGACTGCCTCCAGAGATGGGCAATTGGGCCTCCTTTCAGGAGAGCTGGTAGGATCTGTCAGAGAAGAAATACCTCAGTTATTGATTCTGTGGGCCTCCTCTGCCATGTGGGTGGTGTCTTTCATTTGAATTCCTCCTTCTGCCCCTGTGGAAACTATCTCCATGTGTATCACAGAAAGGATGCTAGGATTTTTGAACCACATTTTCTGATCACTTTGTTGATTCCCAGAGAAGGTTCTTTGAGGGGTAGAAAAATGTATGCCCACTGCAGAGAGGGTCTTACCATCTTGTTCATGCCTGGATAGTGTATCCTTCACTTTAGGGCCAAAACAATGAACTTCCATCAAAAGGAGTATTGACGAAGGGCCTCAGGAAATCACACAAGTGCATCCAGGAATGTCCTTCACTTTGGGGCCAAAACAACAAACTTCTGTCAAAAGGAGTACTGATGAAGGGCCCAATGAAATCACATAAGTGCATCCAGGAATGTCTTCTAATGGTTATGCATGAACCCCCTATCCTTGATGTACCTTCAGCTGCATGTGACATAAGCCACATGAACGACTTTGAGATGGACTGTAGGGTAGCCAACTGTGAGGCAATGGAAGTCTGTGCCTTGGCAATTATTGCTCCTGATAGGGATTTGGAGAGTTCTTTAACCAAATCCTTCTGAAGTCTGGTAAAGTGCACCAAATAATTCAGTGACCTAAGTGCAAAAGACACTGAAGCATAAACACGCTTCCCAAATCTGTTCAACACCCTAGACTCACTGTTAGGGTGTGATCAGATGAACGTGGCTGCCACTATGACCATGGCATCTACTGGTACTCCTTTGCTCCAGAACTTGCTTTGGTAGTGCCAGGATCCTATCTGATCTCATAGGGATTGGTTCAACAGAATCATGTTCCTTCCATGCCCACCAAGAGATCAAATCAATGAGCTCATCAGTGGGCAGAGTCACCCAGGAAGTAGATGGTCTAGACCCAAATGCTTCAAGGAATACAGATTCCTCATGGGGAGGGTTATCAGTAGACCAACCACCCCTTTCCTTAAGGATCTCCAAAATGTCTCCAAAGGAGACGTCATCAGGTGATGATCTTGGGAATCCTTCCTCTCCATTGAAATTGGTATCTTCCGTGACTGACTCCTGAGGGAAGTCTAAGTGCCTCCTCTTGTACTTTCTCTTCCTAGGGACTTTTTTGGTGGGGTGTTCCAGAGAAGTATCGGAAGATATAAGCATACTGCTGGGTTGTCTGGAGACTTTGGGCTGGCTGTCCCTGTGGAGTAAGAGTGTTGAGGGTCAAGCCGCAACGACATAAGGGATCCAGGAGGAAGATCCAAGTGGGGTGGAAATAGTCTGTCCTCTAAAAGAAAACACTCTCTCTTCCACCTCAAAAGCAGAATGCCCCCAGGGAGAAGGATGCCAACTGAACCAAGAACACCTATTTCCAGACCGTTGCCTCCCTCTGACCTGAAGGTAGTCCACCCAAGGCAAAAGTCGGAGCCAAGCTGTCCAATGCCAAGGCTCAAAGAAGCAGAGACAGCTCCTACAGCTTCAGAGTTGACTCTAACACCTCAGATCCGACAACAACTCTTTGGTTCTAAGAGTCATCCAGCTCCGACATGCTCAGAGCTGGTCCAATCTAAGACGGTACTGGAGTCAAAGATACAACAATCTTTGGATCCGACAGAGACAGTTCCAGAAGACTTGGATCCAAGGCCTCTGAAGCTGAAGGATGGATCAGAGAAGAAACAAAGATGGGTGGACTAATACTGGTAAACATCTCTGGACCAGAAGGGGTAGGAGCCTTGAGAACTCCCATGTGAATCTGTGCCGAGAGAAACTTCCTCATCATTCTATCCACATCTGGCTATGTAATACTTCTGGAAGAACAGGAAGAAGAGACCCCTGAAGGGAACCTAGAGTGATGCAGTCTTTCTATAAAGAGAGATGGTAGCCAAGGTTCCCTATTAAATAAACGAAAAGTGGAAATGTCGAATGGCCAAATAAACGAAAAGGCCGTTCCTCAATATCGCTATTGTAAGATCATGGTACAGTGAAGGCTGGAAGTTTTGCCTTTTCTTCACTGTAGTGAGATCTTGGAGTTGGTATGTATAATTAGCGGGGTGTGTGGGGGGCACAGCCTCCCACAATATTCTTTTTGAGGAATGGCCTTTTAGTTTATTTGGCCATTCAACATTTCCACTTTTCGTTTATTTAATAGGGAAGCAGTAGCCAAGAGGGGACAGGGTCCAGGAAGGATGCATACTGGGCTCAGGAGTGCTGTTTTGGTTCCGAATGTACCAGATCTGATAAGGCAGACCTTGTATTGTAAACAGTCGGATCTCAGGAGTTGGTCTTTGGCTCCAACCATTTTGAGATTTTCCAGGCTGGCTCTGTGGTCGGATTGGAAGAAGGAATGAGGATCCAGAAGGTTCTGGTTGATGCTTTCTGGACTCTTTTTTTGTCTGCCTTGAAGAGTTGAGCTCCAGCCAGTGACTCATAAAAAGAGTTTGGAAGAAATCCTTTCAATTTCAGTTTATTTTTATGATTTATTATGATCAATCAGTGTCCTGGGGTTAAAGGCTTTGCAGATGTTGCAGGACACCTTCAAGTGTGCAGGGCCTAAACAATACACTCAGGAGTCATGGGCATCAGACAGAGGGATCTTTTGCTCACACTTTCTGCATTTCTTAAAACCCGAAAGTTTTTCTAAGCCATTTCAAACAGTAAGTACTTTTTGTTGTGTCTTTCAGCTTTTCCCGGTTAGGGTTCGCCACAGTGGAACTCCGGTCCGCTAATGATTGGCAGTAGATTTTTACGTGCCGAGTTGCCGGCCCTGACGCACAACCTTCAATGAAGGTACGCCCATTCACGCATGTCTCCACACAGAAGACGCTCTAGCTGAGAATCGAACAGGACAACATCTTACTGTGAGGTGACAACGCTACCGCAGCACCACCACCGCAGTCAAACAGTAAGTACTATATAAAAAAAAAGGGCAGAAAAGTTTTTTTTTTTGTTATAGAAGGTCAGAAAAATTATCAACAATGGTAATAAAAGACTTACTGTAAAGGTAAAAGATAAAGAATGTGAAAAGCACCAACAATGGTGACCAAGATATGCTGAAGTAGTGTCAGATAAGAGAGGTGAAAAAAATTAGTTAAAATAGAAAGAAATTTAAAGATAGCCAAAAGGGAAGAAAAATGATTTCACTTATCTCTTATGAATACATTAATGCTCAAGAAATGACAGCGACCACATCTGTATGCAAAGACAGCAAACGAGATCTGAGACATAGAGGGGAACTAGAGCATTATGGGTAAAGGAGGTGCTTGAGAGTTTTTGCAGTATCCACGAGATGTAAAAAGTGGCAGATCTGAGGGTTGATTCGAACTCACATGTTGAGGAACAGATGAAAACTGACAATGTCAGATCAAAGGCTATATCCATAAATTATAAGCCCACAAACTAATTGATTTAGCAAAACCCATATTTATGGGGACACAATATGATGTGGTATTTAGGAGTATGGATTAAAAAGGCTTCTGTTATGGCAGCTAAGAATATGTGGGAAGAGACTAAACAAAAGAAAATACAAAAACTGAAAAACTGGAAGCTCTTGTGTATGGATATGGGTAGTAAGATACAAGCAGTGAAAATGTTTTAGTCCCTTTAGTTTATATACTGGTCAGGCATATTTTTATCAACCAGAGGAGAATTTGTGGACAATAATTAATAAAGAGTTAAAGAAATTTATCTGGGAGGGGAAGAGGGCAAGAGTTAAGTGGGATAAGATAATGTTTCTAATAGAACAAGATGGTTTAAGACTGACTGATTTGAAGGGATATTTTAGAGCTACACAGTTAAGGCTCACAGACATAATACAAGCAGAATGTTATAATTCAAAATGGACAAGAATGATGATGAAGCATGGGGGAGGCAGTTCAAGAAATAAAGAGAGAGTGGGATTTTGGATGCAAATCCTTATGGAGAATAAGAACAACCATACAGAACATTCTGGTCATGGTGTTCTTCTTCTTCTTTCGGCTTTTCCCGGTTAGGGGTCACCACAGTGGATCATCTGTCTGCTCATGATTGGCAGTGGAGTTTTACTGTGTCGAGTTGCCAGCCTGGAGCCCAACCTTCCACAGAAGGCACACACACACACACACACACTCACACCTAGGGCCAATTCAGAGTGTCCAATCCACCTACTGCATGTCTTTGGGATGTGGGAGGAAACCAGAGCACCCTGAGGAAACCCACATGACCACAGGGAGGACATGCAGACTCCGCACAGAAGGCACCCCAGCCAATAATCGAACCGTAGAACCTCTTGCTGTGAGGTGGCAATGCTAACCGCTGCACCACCGTGGCCGCCCTTTCCAGTCATGGTGTTAACAACCCAAAAGACTTGGAGAGATTAAAAGAGAGAAAACATTATATTCATAAAGTAGCAGAAAATATTCTAAGAACTCAGCCAACATAAGGAGAAAGGAGGTTTTGTCAATAGGGATGATTGCAAGTAGGGGTTCAGAAACTAGGCTGGATGGGGCTAGAATTTACTGGAGAAAACTGGCAAAGTAACCAAGATATTGGGAGCAAATATCTAGACAGGAAACTTAATAGAGTAAGACAAGGCCAAGAAGACTTTTGGACTACAGGCTAGAGACTACCTTCCCTAATGGGGATTGATAGAGTATAGACAAGGAGAAAGGGATAGGGGAATCTTAAGTGAAAGACCTGCTGTGGTGGGGTTTTTAGTTGAATCTAGAATAAAAGCTGCTGTTAAAAGAGAATAATTAGTAGGGCATATAAAATATTGCATAGTAACTATAAGAATCAATCTGAGAAGGTTAGAAAAAATTGGCAAGAAAGACTAGAAAAACAGTTTACAAGAAAACAATTGAATGATTTATGCATGGCTCCCAAGTATGCAACAAAATCAAGAAGGTTTAGGGTCTTTGCTTGGAGGTGCTTGCATAGGTATTTTTATATCCCAAACAGACTTCAAAGATTTTTTTCCTCAGATAGACAGCTAATATTGGGCATATGATGGGGAAGAAAGAGGTAACTGGTAACATGTGTTGGTACTGTAATGACTTGACACAGTTTAGAAATTCCATTCAGCGTACTCTTTCAGTAATATTAGAGGGCCAAATGGCTGTAGCTAAGGACATGATTGTTTTGAACTGGGACACAAAATTTGAATAGCCTAGACATAGTAAAGCCTTATTAGTTTAATTATGTTGGCTGCCAAAAAAGCAATTATTAGGAAATGCAAATCAAAGTCTAAACCAAATGTATTTGAAGCATTGAATATTTGAGCAAATTACATAGAAACAAATGGAAAATGTAGAAACAATACATGCACAATAATGTTCAGGAAGAGGAATGAGGTTTAAGGTAAGACAGAAATTCAGCAATTTATGTAATATTGGACTGATGACAATTACAAAGAAAAGATATCCGACGTATAATTTATATAAATGGAAAAATGTTAACATCATTTGGTTTCTTTTCTGTTAATGTATATTTGCCTATGTATTAAGTGATAATTCAAAAATGTGTTTAAAAAAACACTAAACCAGAAAGCCAGTTTTAATCACAGACTAATTCTGAGTTCTGTTATGAGTTACTTTTAACATCTTACTTTGAGTTACTAAAGTGGTATATTATTTGATGTGTTTATTTTATGTATAGTTATCTTCTGCTGTGATTGACCATAGTACCAGCTGCTGATTTAAGGCATGCGGCACTGAGGAAGAGAATAAATACACACTGATTTTACAGTTACCAGTTCAGTACACCATCTGATGTTTATCTACTTATTTGACCATTTGAAAGTCTCTGTCTTTTTTTCCTATAGTTTTTTAATTATTTGGGCATTTTCTAGATTTACTTTCAGGAACTATACTGGTGCAGTGGTTAGTGTTGTCGCCTTACAGCAAGAGGCTCTCTGGTTTGATTCTCGGATGGACCGTCTTCTGTGTGGAGTCTGCATTTCCTCCCTGCGATTGACTAAACTTTGAAAAAAAGACATGCAGTTAGGTGAGTGAGTGTGTGTTCCTTCTCTGAAGGTTGGGTGCTGGGCTGGCAACTCGACACCGTAAAAATTCACTGCCAATCAAAAGCGGACCGGTGATCCACTGTGGCAACTCCTAACCGGGAAAAGCTGTAAAACTCTTACTTTCATAAACTATACTTAAGATGGAAAGTTTTGGCTTTCTGTTACTTAACATGGAATACTCCCCAAGAATGTTAGAGCTTATGCTATTTGAGTTAAATCCAGTAAAGGATATGACCAACCAGAGAGCTTTTTGAAGTTTAAAGGTACATTCCATGCACTGTGACTGCCAGGAACTTGAGCAGAGTTCCATATAAAACAAAGTTAGAGCACCAAAAACTTTAGAGGTTTCTTGGCCCAAGAAAGGAGAAAACAGCCTTAAAAGGAAAATGCTAGGAAAGAATCAATAAACATAAACCCATATAACTGTATACACAAGGATATATACATGTTCCCATCCTTGCAATACATCAAAAACAAAAGAAGGGGAGTGAAAGGGGGCAAAATCTACTGCAACAGTGATTTATCAGAATAATTACTGTTATGGCAAGTTTACTTACACAACTGTACTATATTCATCATTATACAATGACTCCCCATTAATATTTGAAAATGTGCATGCTGATTGGCCAGCCCAAGCATTGTGCCCGTTGTAAATCCCACAATATACCAATGGAAAAAGGTCCAGTCACCTGGACTTCTTTCTGTTGGTATATTGTTTGAATTCTATTTTTATTTCTTAAAAAATAAAAATAAAATCTTTAGCCCTGAATCCGGACATACCAGAGAGGCAGCTTAGACAAAATACTAGGGAAATCAGGTACGTTATTTAAAATTAAACACACGTACCTGATATCCCTTGTATTTCTTCCATGCTGTCTCTCTCCAACCCTTAAACTGCCCTAAAGGTTTTTTTTTTTAATTAAAAAAAAAAACAAAAATGAAGCAACAGAGACTTTCTTTTCTCCATTACTTCCATTTCAAAGCATTGATGGACTGGGTATGCGTGGGAAGTCCCATACGCATGCGCAGTACATCAGCACAAGGAAGCAGTGTACCACAACCAGTGGAAGAACAGTAATGCGCCGTTATAGAAAGACATTATTTAAGAAAAGTATTTCTTTCTTAAATAATGTCATTGTATAATAGCAATAACCGACTCCATGGTTCTGGTATATTGACATTTACCCATGGTTGGCTTTATTTAATCACTCAGGCTTTGCCCTCTTGATTAAACCATGCCAACCATGGGTAAATCTTCAATATACCAAACCACATTGTTGGTTATTGCTTAATTAGATCAGTGTTACAGTAGCCCAAGCTATTGGGTAGATTACTGTAGCAAAGCAAAATAAGGGGAGGAGGAAAAGTTTAAGAATCCAGAAGCCCCTAGAGAATAGTCCTAGCAAAGCTTGTTCTGGACCACTGAAAAGGAATCCAGTTTGTAATGCCTTTTAAAAACATGTCACCACTTCCACTTAGTCACCATCTCCCTTCACAGTGCAGAACCTGTGGTCACTACGATAATCTTGGACCACTGATACTGCAGGAGCTCTGCCACAAGGCCCAGCTTACAAATGTTTTCACTGAGAATATTATTATTGTGCAATGTAAGCTAGTTTAACATGAAGATCTTAGCTGTGTATTAACTTTAAGTAGTTAAATATGTAACTGTTATGTGCTGGAAAGTGGCTGTGACATTCCCTCCAAAGGAGTAGTCCTTACACTCTAAGGATCACTTACTAAGTTGGCCAATGTTCTTTCTCTTGACCAGTAGATTACATTGTATATGCCAATTACTTAGTCCCCTTAGCTTCCTGGTTTTTGCATTCAGTAAATGAAAGAAAACCTGTTCTACTTTGTGTCTCCTTGTTAATTGCTCTGTATGGGCTATAAAGTGATTGCTCTCTGTCTCTGTAATAATTGACCGGAGGATAAGTAAGTCACTGTAGTAGACTAGATTTCTAAATCTCCCATCACTTTGGTCACTACTTACCCTCAGACACCATATTCCTTCACAGTACAGGTATGTGTAATTTATTATTATATTTCTATTTGTTCTAAGACTGCGTAGAAGAATAAAAAAACAAACAAAATGGAAATAAAAATGTGTTTTATATGTAATGATTTTATTCAAGTCAGATAAGCTTTATGTACGTTGAGCCTGTGCCACATTTCCCTCTACAACAAACCAATACCAAAATTCAGTTCGGCAGAGCTTCTCATTACTTTCCTGATAACAAATATATATTACTGCCTTTACATTCTTCATGGCAATAATACAGCTACACAAAGATATTCTACACTGGATATCCATAACAATTCCACAAGAAAAGAAATACTACTGGGTGATGTCATTTTCCGAGAAGAGTAAAATGCTAATGCAGGATAGAGATAAAATGTGGAAATAATGGCAAATATATAAAACACCACAATATCTCAAAAACTTCAAAATCTTCTACATTTGTACTAAAAAGTAAATAAATGAAGACTGAAAACTATGCTATAGCAGCATTCAGAACAGCAGTAAACACAACCCTAAAAAATTCTGGTTAGCCATCAAAAAAACCTTACATCCCGGCCAAATATTCAACCCTAACCCCTCTCCCAATAATTGACCATTCAAAACTGCATTAGAATTCAACTCTTACTTCACAGATAGTACAGTAGCCCTAACCAAGGATTCCCTAACATCTAATCCCAACCCTGCACAACAACCACATTATCTAAACCTCAAGATGCACGCACTCGAAACTCTCCTTAGCATGGAGAACATCGATATCTGTGCAGTAACAGAAACCTGGTTCAGGGCTCCCGAGAGCACCCCAGCACTACCAGGTTATACCTTATACCATGCTTTTCGGCCCCAAAACTTGGACCGAACCACAAAAGGAGGGGGAGTATCGATATTCATCAAAGATACCCACACCTCCAGGTTGGTGGCAAAGCACGAAGCATCAGAGACTATCCATGTGCAACTAACAGTGGGTAAAACTGCCTTCCAGTTTATAGCCTGCTACAGACCACCCTCCCAAACCCAGGAACCCCACTCGGCCTTCCTGAGAACACTGGAAAATATGAAGGTTTCTTCAAACACCATTATATTGGGTGACTTCAACTACCCAAACATAGACTGGGAGCATTACTCTAGCTCCAACACCCTAGCCCAAAGGTTCCTAGAATTTATAAACTCAAATGCTATGAAACAACTTGTTACCACTCCCACAAGAGGGGAAACATACTGGACCTGATCATCACCAACATGGGGACTCTATGCTCCAGAACAGAAGTGTATCCCTCACTGGTAAGATCAGACCATAAACTAATCTCACTGGATATTCACATCCCGACCCCACCCCCTGCCCAGAAAACCACAGTGAAAAACTCCTCTAAAGCAAATTTCACACTCCTCAAAACTGAGGTGGAATCCTTCAAAGCCTCCGGGCCTGTGGAAAATACGGC
Organism: Protopterus annectens; assembly: GCF_019279795.1. Classification (NCBI taxonomy): domain Eukaryota; kingdom Metazoa; phylum Chordata; order Ceratodontiformes; family Protopteridae; genus Protopterus; species Protopterus annectens. Next base: position 188,707,976 of record NC_056737.1, on the reverse strand, counting down.
CCAGACCGCAGAATCCTTTATAAACGCATTCTATGAACACCTTCAGGAATGCATGGATCATGCGATCCCAAATAAAACCAAGACCCAATCCTCCAAAGGCAGACGTCCTGTCTGGTGGACCCCAGCCATAAACAAACTATACAATAGAAAGAGGAAGCTACTAAATGATAGAACAAAATCCAAAAAAGGGAAGGCATCACTGATCAGTATTAGCAAAAAACTACGGGCACACATAAAATTGTCTAAGGCCAGCTTCAAGAGAAAAATTGCACAGGACACTAAGGATAATCACAAGGCTTTCTTTAGTTATGTTAGGAACCTGGGTGGTAATTCCCAGATATGCTCAGAATTAGTCCAAAATGACAAAAAATACACCGAACCCACAGACATTGCCAACATCCTAGCTGACAGGTTCAGCGCAAACTTCTCCCCCCCCTCCCCACCAAACGGGCAAATATCTATCCCAGCAGAGTGCTGCCCCGCTGACATCTCAGATGCTCACGTAAGAGCCGCCCTCTCCAAAGCAAAAAACACAGCATCAATGGGACCAGATGGTGTCCCGGGCTGCGTCCTACATGAACTCAAAGAAGAGCTAAACCCAAACATAAAACTACTGTTCAATCTCAACCTTACTACAGGATATGTGCCCAAAGAGTGGCGTACAGCAACAGTGGTCCCTCGCCATAAAGGTGGTGCCTCAATGGATCCTGGAAACTATCGCCCCATAAGCCTGACTAGCTTGGTCTGCAAAGCTATGGTAAGGATCATCATGGACCTCATAAATAAAGATATTGGGGACCTACAAACACTGGATCCTACCCAGTTCAGCTTTGTTAAGGGCAGATCCTGCCTCTTAAACCTGGTTGATTTCTTTGAAACAGTCACCAAGGCCATTGATGAGGGGAAGGTGGTCCACACAGCCTACCTGGACCTCGCAAAAGTCTTCGATACAATACCCCACTCGGGCATTATAGATAAGCTCACCAGCTTAAATATAAACCCCTATGTCACTAGATGGATTGCAAACTGGCTCAAGGACAGAACCCACATGGTTAGAATTGCTGGAGCCATGTCAGACTCCAAACCAGTTACAAGTGGTGTCCCACAAGGCTCAGTCCTGGGACCTCTCTTGTTCGGTATATATTTCTCGGAGGTACAGGCCAACACGGAAGGACTGTGGCTGACCAAGTTCGCAGATGACTGCAAACTGGGTGCCATAATCGACTCTCCAGCCGACACAAGCATCCTCCAAAAGGGCCTCATAGAAACAGACAACTGGTGCCAGAGCCATGGCCTCAAGCTAAATGCCAAAAAGTGTATAGTCATCCCCTTTGGCAAAAACAAAGTGCCCACAAATTACCACATAGGTGGTAATCCATTAAGTACAGAAGAAGTAATTAGGGACCTGGGGACCCAAGTTGATAGCAATCTCTCATTTGACAACCACGTGGCCAAAGTGGTTAGAAAAACATTTTATATAGCCCACCTAATCATGAAGGGATTCACATCTAGATCAGGGGAGATCATCGTGCCTCTTTGCTCATCCCTCATCAGGCCCATAATTGAGTACAATGCCCCTTTTGGGATGTACCTTACCAGACACCTGCAGCAACTGGAAAGACCCCAAAAGTACCTCACCAAGAGGATCAAAGGGCTCAAACAGATGCCATATGCTGCCCGGTTAAAGAAACTCCAGCTCTACTCAGTGGCATACCGCCTGTTCAGGGGCGATCTGTGCCTGACGTATAAAGCCATGTCCAACCCGGAATTAATGGACATGCTGCACCTCAGAAAATCCAAATCCCATCGAGCTACGCGCTCGAGAGACTTGAACCTCAGCACTGAAATAAATAGGACATGCTGGAGGGACAGATTCATAACCCAGAGGCTCCCTTCACTCTGGAATAAAATCCCAGTCCAGGTTAGGCAGAGTCCCTCATTGACTCTCTTCAAGAGGAATCTTTATGAGTGGATGGGAGATCGTAGGTTTACCCCGGGTATCACTTCTGTGTCACTGTTAGACAGAGGCACAGTATACTAACCTCGAAAAAGGGCATAGCAAAATAAATTTAAAATGGGTGGCGAAAGCCAAACACATTCTGGCTAGGCTTATAAATGACCTAGGGAAGATAGCCTAGAATGAACCTATGAACCTATGAACACATCCACTTTCAACTTCAAACCTGTGGCCACATCCTATACAAAAATACTCAAACAAATTCAAACCATGCTCTACTTCAGCGGATGACTTTCCAAGAGAGTACTTTAAAATAGCAACCAATAGCATTGCCTATCCTGCCTCAATCCTTATAAATAGGTCAATCTAGGAATCCCACATTCACTCTGTCTGGAAAAAATCACACATTTACCCCTCTACACAAAGAAGGAAATTCAACAGAAATCACTAACTTTATGCCTATAGTAATCCTATCCCCCCTCTCCAAAATACATGAAAAATATATTCAAAAACAATTAATAAACTAACTCCTATCCCCCACACAATATGGCTTCCATCCCTTCCATAGTACTAACACTGCATTTCTAACCTTTATAGATACTATCAATAAAGCTAGAGATAATAGCAAACTAGTCTCATTTTTAGACTTGTCTAAAGCCTTTGACACAGGTTATCACAGCAAACTTCTACTTCAAATGTCCTCACTAGATCTAGTTGAGTCCATCAAGGATGATCTAGCAGAGTCAGAAAAATGGCATTCCGCCCTCTCTTCATACATACCAGTCACCACTTGTGTACCACAAGGCTCTATCCTTGGTCCCTTCCTCTTTAACATTCTCCCTCCACACATCCACACAACATGCCTTCCTAATACAATATGCAGATGACTGCACACTCGTGCATATCAGAAAACCTGGCACATCTCAAAACAATTAGTCAGGAAACTTTAACAGTCCACTGAAATGGGCTCATGCTCAACCCCAAAAAATATACCACTACTTGTTTCCCCAAATCCCTCGCTTATGAAAAAAAATTAAAATCCTCTCTTTTAATAACACAACCATTGAAATCACTTCTCGTTGCAAATTATTACATATGATAGTAGATGATAATCATAAATGTAATGTGCATGTACAAAATTGCATTAAAAACCCACCAAAAATGACAGATGCTTTATACAGTCTAAAACTTACTCTCCAACACAACTAAAACTAAACTTGGGACTACTTACCTCCTCCCCTCACTACTTTATGTCACATCCATTGTTTCTATCCTCCAGGCATCACAAAAAGCAAAAATTGAACGATGCTATAAAAAGTGGCTAAATTTGGAGCAAATACACCTTTCAGAATCCACCACTGTATAGCACTAAAAAGCCTAAATTGGTTAGAACTACTCCATCAACTAACATATTAATAAGTAACATGTTAATAACATCAACTAACATAACACACCTTCTTACCACCTATAAAATTATCCAGCATCCATCTGCTTGTCCAGCACTAAATACCATTCCACACGACTATGTTCCCACTTGGTTCATTACGATCCAATGACCAAAAAGTCCTCTTTGTCAGCAAACCTATCAAATCTGCTGGGCATGGTCTGTACTCATACCATGTTGTTGCCAAGGCCTGGAACTCCTTACCTGTATCTATCAGGTCAGTACCCTCCCAAATGTCCTTTAAAACCATTCTGAAACACTTGCTAGCCAAAATTTGTCTCTGTTCTTGCTCAGCCTCGTGATAAACTATATCCTTAAATATGAATAAGTATCTATTCATAACTTACACCTCCTTGCCCCTCCCTTCTTCACTCACTTCCTTACTTCAGTTTCTCTCTACAGAATGTCTAAATGGGCTAAGTATACCATAGTCCTGTTTTTTCTCATTCTTCATATTGCAATCCCTGTTTGTACTACACTAACTTACCTCTCTAAATTGGCTACAATTTGTCTAAATATTAAATCATTGTCATGTTGCATTAATCATTAACCAATGTTTTTATACTATGTCTAATTTAATATAAATTAAGGTCTTCTAATAAATTACTCTTGAAGGTCAGTAGATCAAACAATAGATATAGGGACTCCCTATACTCTCATAAAATTGCCAACATATGGAATGATATACCTCAACATATACTCACTATTAATAACACTTCTAAATTCAAACAGCTACTAAGGGAACACTTCAAACACACAGGGCTCTGCTCCTGCTCTGACCTGATTAACTATCGTGCTTATTCCCCACTAGCTCTACTCTACCACCTATGCTCTTCCCTTTCCTACTGCTAATTTCTCTTCCCTCTTTTCTCCTTTTTTGTCTCCCTCTAATTGTCAGTGTTAAGTTCTGTTGGCCTGTCCTCTTCATTTTTTACCCTTTGCTCTTTCTTTTACTTTTATTTTTTGTCCCATTTTTCTACTATCCATCTCCTCACCTAGCTAAACTTATGCTTTCTTGATATCTGTTGTATTCACCCAAATGTAAATGCATATACTTATAATTATCAATTTTTAAGTTTTTACTATCTCTTGTACCTCCACAATTGTATCCGACTTCAATATTATTGATGTTTTTATATTTGTAGCCATATGTCTGCTACCTTTCTGCAACTCTCATTTTGTCTTATGTACTATTAGAACATTGTATCTGTGGAACTTTTCTCCCTGGACCAGGAGCAGAATTTCTTTAACTGTCTGTTTTGAAAGGAGGCAAACAAATCTGTTTGAGGTGTTCCTCATACTTGGATCAATTTCTGGAAGACCCCAGGGTGTAGCTTCCATTTGTGTGGGTTTGTCCTGGTCCTGCTTAGCTTATCTGCTACAGTGTTTTGCTCTGACAAAATGTTATGAAGTCTGAAGAGAGAAACTGAGCTGATATGCTGCATCTCAGTCTATCACAGCAAGTCTGCAAAGGGAGTAAAGATCTGGTACCCCTTGATTGTTTATGTATAGCATCACTGTGGTATTGTCAGTAATAACTTCCAGAAGTTCTGGAGAACAGAGATGATTCAAGGCTTTCAAAGCATTTATAAGTGCCATAATCTCTTACAGATTCATAGATTCTTACTAGTCTAATGACCCAGGGGCCTTTCTAAGCCTAGCTAAGTTTTCCCAAAAGAATAATGATTTCCTGTATCCAGATAGGACATTGAGGGACATGGATGCCAGACCCTGTGTAAATTTCCTATTCCCCATCCACTGGTCTAGGTTGTGCTTAAACTGGGTAATAGACAATTTCAGCTTCTCATGAATGGGAAGTCTGTTCCATAGGAAGGGCTGTCGCTGGAACACATATCTGACTCTCCAGCATGTTCTGTTTATGTCACAGACAATATTCAGGTCTCTAAACCTTGTATTTCTTGTACTCTTTGACTTATGGATATGTAGGAGATTCATAAGTGTGGCGTTTGCATATGCCTTGTAAGCCAGGCATAGATCACCTCTCAACAATCTATAGGAGACTGACTAGAGGGGAAAGGAATTTCAGGTTCTATACATAAGGCAGGTTTGTTACGCCTTGTATTTTTTTGTAAAGAACCTCTGAGGTTGCTCTAGTAGCTGCACATGCCTGGTCAGGTACACACCAAAGGGAGTATTGTACTCTTTGATTGGTCTGATAAGGGTGGAGTACAGTGGGATAATGACCTCTTTGGACCTAGATGCCATGCCCTTACTTATAAGATGCACAACATAAAAGGATTTCCTTACCAATGTGGCCATGTGGTGGTCAAAGGTAAGGCTACTGTCTACATGCGTACCCCAGATCCCTGACCACTGGATCGATTCTTGGGGGCATATTATCATAGGTTCATAGGTAGGTACTAGGCTATCGACCCAAGGAACTAAGTAAGCCTAGCCAACAAGGTTCCCTGGCTTATGCCACCCAAGAAAGTTAATTTCCTGTGCCCCTGTCGACCAGAGCCACAGACGTGATCCCTGGGGTGTATTTCCTATTTCCCATCCACTCATCAAGATTTTTCTTGAAGAGTGCTAATGAGGAACTTTGCTTGACATAGATAGGTAGCTTGTTCCAGAGTATAGGAAGTCTCTGGGACAGGAATCTATCTCTCCAGCATGTCCTGTTTATTGTGGTGACAAGGTTTAGGTCCCTAGAGTGTGTAGCTCGGAGGGATTGGGATTTCTTTAGGTGCAGCATGTCCAACAGCTCTGGGTTTAACATAGCTTTATATGTTAGGCAGAGATCTCCTCGGAGTAGGTGATATGCTACAGAGTAAAGCTGGAGTTTTTTGAGACGGTCAATGTAGGGCATTTGTTTGAGGCCAGTAATCCTCTTTGTGAGGTACTTCTGTGGCTTTTCCAGCTGCTGCAGATGTCTGGTGTGAGGTACATTCCAAAAGGGGCATTGTACTCTATAATGGGTCTAATGAGTGCCGAGTAGATGGGAACAATGACCTATTTTTTTCCTGGATGAGAACCCTTTTGTGATGAGGTGTGCCACATAGAAGGATTTTCTGACTACTGTGGTGATGTGATTATCAAAGGAGAGACTACTGTCCACCTTGGTCCCAAGGTCTCTTATCACACATTCGGCATTAAGTAGACTGCCGTTTATGTGGTAGTTCATGGATACAGAGTTTTTACCAAAGGGGATGACAATGTACTTTTTGGCATTGAGCTTGACGCCATGCCTCTGACACCAGGCATCTGTCTCAGTGAGGCCCCTCTGTAGGATGTCCACATCATTTGGGGACTCGACTATGGCTCCTAGTTTGCAGTCATCTGCAAACTTCATTAGCCAGAGGCCTTCTGTGTTAGCCCGTACTTCAGAGAAGTAGATACCAAACAAGAGAGGTCCCAGGACTGAACCCTGTGGTACTCCACTTGTCACTAGTTTGAAGTCAGATTTGGAGTCTGCAACTTTTACAGTGTGGGTTCTGTCAGTGAGCCAGTTGGCAACCCATCTTGTGACGTAGAGATTTATACCTAGTTTAGTTATAATTCCAGAATGGGGGATGGTGTTGAAAGCCTTGGTGAGGACAAGATAGGCTGTGTGAACCACCTTACCCTCGTCTATGGCTTTGGTGACTGCCACAAAGATATCGATCAGGTTCAGAAGGCATGATCTGCCTTTCACAAACCCGAACTTGGTGGGGTCCACAGTTTGCAGATTTCCAATGTCTTTGTTTATGAGTACCATGATGATACGTTCCACGGCCTTGCAGGCCAGGCTAATAGGCGATAGTTCCCAGGATCAGTGGTGGCTCCCCCTTTGTGGAGTGGGATAACTGTTGCTGTGCACCATTCAGTGGGCACAAAGCCTGATGTGAGACTATGATTGAATATGGTGCTTAGGTGTGGAGCCAGTTTGTTCTGAAGCTCATGTAAAACCCAGCCTGGGATGTTGTCTGGTCCCATGTATGCTGTATTTTTGGTTTTAGAGAGTGCAGCTTTTACCTGCATAGATGTGATTACAGGGACTCTGCATTCTTCCTGTATAGATATGGGCCCTTTAGGGGGTGAGAGGGGGGTTAAGTAAGCACTGAACCTATCTGCCAGGATGTTGGCAATATCAGTTGGTTCTGTAAACTTCACGCCATTGTGCTGTAGCTCGGAGAAGATCTGGGTGTTGCCATTGAGATTCTTGACATAGCTATAGAATGCTTTGTAGTTGCCCTTAGTATCAGTGGGGATTTTGTTTTCATAGCTAGCTTTGGAGGATCCTATAAGGGATATCAGGTTCTTACTGAGGCTGACCAGGGAGCTCCTCCACTCATGGGATTTTACTCTCTTTTTCAACAGTTTCTTCCTTCTGTTGTAGAGTTTGTTTATGGCAGGGGACCACCAGATTGGCTTCGTGTTTTTAGAGGAGAGTGTCTTGGTTCTGTTTGGGATAGCACATTCAATGCACTCATGTAAGTGCTTATAGAGTGCATTTGTGTAGGATTCAGCAGTCATAACTGTATTGTCCATCTGCAGGGACGTCATGACGTTTGCCACTTCTGTCTTAAGAAGCATGAAGTTGGCTTTGGAGAAATTTTTTAGCCGGGATGGTTGACTTCCCAAAGGGTACAATTATGCATTTCTTAGCACTGAGTTTAACATCATGGTTTTGGCACTATTTGTTAGTCAGAGATAGACCTTATTGAAGAATGCTATTATTTGCAGGGGAGTTGATGATAACCCCAGCTTGCAATCATCTGCAAACTTAGCCAGCCATAAAGCTTAAGCATTTGCTTCCATTTCAGAAAAATAGATGCCAAAAAAGAGTGGGCCCAGTACAGAGTCCTGAGGGACTCTGCTAGTGACTGGCCTCTTAGTGGAGATGATCTCACTTATTTTAACCTCCTGGGTCCTATCAGTGAGCCAGCTGGGTATCCAGTGGGTGACAAACAGGTTTATATGTAAATTAGTGAGCTTGTCTATAATGCCAGAGTGGAGTATTGTATCAAAAGCCTTGGCCAGGTCAAGGCAAGCTGTGTGCAGAGTCTTATCTTCATCTAATGCTTTGGTGACCCTCTCAAAAAAGTCTACCAGATTTAATAGGCATGACCTTCCTTTAATAAAGCTGAACTGTGACAGGTAACCTGCAAATGCTGGACCTATGTCCTCATTTATTATGTCCATGATGATGTTTTCCATGGCCTTATATATGAGGCTGGTAAGACTTATGGGCCTGTAGTTACCTGGATCAGTGGTTGGACCTCCTTTGTGCAGGGGAATGACTGTAGCCATCTTCCATTCCTTGTGCACAAAATCGGAGTGAAGACTCCGGTCAAAAAGTGATCCAAGTGGACCAGAGAGGTCATATTTCATGATATTCATTAACCATCCCGGGATGGTATCAGGGCCCATCGATGCAGTATTTTTGCCCTCGGAAAGTGCATTAATGACCTGATCCCTAGGGTATTTCATTTGGACTATCAAGGGGGAGTGGGGAGAGAAATTTGAGTTGAACCTATGAGCCAGTTTGACAATGGCCTCTGGCTCAGTGTGGGTGATGCAATTTACAATAAGTTCTGAGCATTACATATATTTCCCCTGAGGTTACGGGCAAACATTTGTGGTTGTCCTTTGTCTGAGAAGCTATGTTTTCTTCAAATTTAGCCTCTGAGGTATTAATTAACCCTCTTAGCTGCCTGTTTACATTGGTCAGAGGGCTTATACTATGTATGGCTTTATTCCTCCTACACTTGGCTAATTTTTTTTTTGTTGTTGTATAACCAATTGATATTGTGATTCCACCAGGGTGGCTTGTCTTTTGAGTTTGCCATATTCTTAATACAAGTGGGCACAGCTCACTCTGTATAGCTATCAATATAACCGTACAGAGATTTTGCAAATAGCTCAGCATATGCTATGATGTTTACTGGGTTTGGGAGTGCCTGGAATTTAGTCAAGGTGTCGCTTAGTAGAGAGAGGTTAGCCTTGGAATAGTTCCTAAAGGTTTTTGGTTTCACTGGATCCCCAGATTTAATTTTATTTCAAGAAATACTGCCTCATGGTCAAATCCGAAGAGCAAACACATTACATTAGGTAAGGAACATGCCCCCCCCTCCCTGTTCGTGAGTACAAGGTCAAGGAGGTTTGTACCACTGGTAGGAGAATGGACCAACTGGTCCAGGATGTTTGTATAGGAATCACTGGGCTTGTGCATCAGAAATGGTGTGGTTTTCCAAATCTATAGAGGGATAGTTGAGATCCCACTGAATATCGTACTGATATTTATTTATATCATTATTAGAAATATCTTTGATATCTATGTGCTTTTGTCTATCCTGATTTTGCCATGGTCCTTCCACTTTCACTTTTTTTTTTTTTTTTGATACAGCCCCCCCATGCAAAGGCTCAAGCAAATGTTCTGACAAACTGGGGAGGAGGCACGAGGGAGAAGGAGAGACATGGATTTTGAGAGAACTGTTCCACCTGCCACATCATTTCCACCTGACAAATCCCAGAACTGGGATCTGAAAACATACAGAGTGCTGATGCTGATTACAGGCTGATCAGTACCAATGAATTTTCATCAAGTGAAGTCTGGCCAAGGGAATCATGAGAATCATAGAAGCTATGTATCCTAAAATCCTGAGAAATTCCCTGGCAGATACCAAAGATTGATTGGAAAAACACAGGAAGATTTTTTTAGTACATCTCTACTAGTGATGTACCAAAAGATCTCCTTGTATTTTTCCAATCAATCTTTGGTATCTGCCCAGAAATTTCTTTCAAAATCTATGTCTTCCCCCTGTCCCTTGTGCCTCCCCTTCAGTCTGCCACAACAGATGCTTGAGACTTTGCATGTAGGGTTGTATCAAAAAAGAGTGAAAGTGCAAGGTCTATGGAGTAATCAGGGCAGACAAAAGCACATAAATATCAAAGAGATGATGGCAGTTATAGATGCTTTAAAAGCCTTGAATCAGATCTGGTCTCCTGGACCTCTGCAACTTACTACAAAGAACACCACGGTGATGTGGTAGATAAACAACCAAAGAGGATAAGATCTTCCTTAGGGTTACCATACGTGCGGGTTTCCCCAGACACGTCCTCTTTTTGGGCTCCTGTCCATGCGTTTTTTGAAAATTCTGCGATTTGTCAGGGTTTTTCAAAAATCTGGACAAATCACATAAGTTTCAAAAACCAGACGTCCCTATTTCAACGGGATTGTCCCGGGATTGGCAGTCCAATCCCGAGTCCCGCACTGCCAGTTACAGTCCTGGCAAAACAGCCTCCGCTTTGTTTTGTTTTTTTTGATTGGCCCGTATACCGCTATACCAGCCAATCAAAAAATTGCAAAACAGAGTTCTGTTCAATGCGGAACTGGTTGATGTTCCGCATTGAACAGAAGAGGGTCCACTGTACAAGTTTTTGATTGGCTTGTATACCAGCATACGGGCCAATCAAAAATCGCCAAACATGGAGCTACTTGTCTTTAATGCAGAAAGACTATAAAAACCTTTTTTTTTTTTTTTTTTTTGGTCTTCACCTAGTGTGAAAGACCTTTTGTCAAAAATCTGGCAACCCTAAGAGGACGAAAAAATTTGTGCTGGTGTAATACCAGCACATATTTTTCGTCCTCTTTTTCGTATAACCAAATATGGTAACCCTAATCTTATTCCCTTTGCCAATTTTTGTCTGGAGGAAGAAGAACTTTCCCTCAGGCAGAATCTAACAGACATCTCCTGAAAACTATGCTGTGAGAAGGGATGAGACTTCTTTGTAAGTTCACTTGAAACCCCAGACTGAGTAGGACTCTTATCAAGGACCCTTGACAACCAGAAAAAGAGACTGCAAATGTAAAACGATCATCCAAATATGGAAAAATGTGAATGCCTTGAAGTACATATTAGAGGTATGATGGGAAAGAAAAAGGTAACTTGGACAACATTGTCTGGGAGTGTAACAATTTGGCAGACTTTAAAGATTCGCTGCAGACTGCTCTGTCAGAGATATTGGGTGAGCAAATTGGTGTAACTAAGGAAATTATTCTTTTGAGCTATAATACACAATCAGAATTGCTTAGACATATTAAGGCCTTGCTGAGTCTAATTGTGGTGGCTGCCAAAAAAGCAATTACTAGAAAACGGAAATCAAAGACTAAACCAACTTTACTAGAGGTAGTGAATATAGTAACAGATAAAAATTACTGGAATATTGGGATCTTTAGAAAAAGGTAGGAGCAAATTACAATGGAAAAAATGGGAAATGTGGGAACAATACATGCAGAGGAGGAATGAAGTTTAAATTAAAGCAGGATTTGAATGAGCTATATAATGTTTGACTGACAATGACTAGATTATAAGTGATGTATAATGTTTGCAGCTACACTTGTGTCAGCATGGTTTGTAATGTGTAATGTTTGCAACTAAAATTATATCCATGTGGCTTGTTTTCATTTATATAAATGTAAGATTGCCTTTGTCATACATGATAATTTAATAAAGATGTTTCTTGTTTAAAAAAAAAACTTTTTAGGAGCAGGAGGTTGTTAAAGGTCAGTTAAAGTCCAGACACATTAGAATAACCCATTGGCAGCTGAGGCAGAAGAGGAGTCAACTTGACACTCATGACTCTCTACTAACTTTCTTTTCTTGCAGATGGGGGAAGGAAGAACCAAGGAGACTAACTACTCCAGGAGTTCTGCCAAAAACAAGCCCTGAAAACAGGTAACAAAGCCCAGAAGAGTATGTAAACCTTATAACAGCAAAAAAGTGGTTTGAGGCAAATAAAATACTGACAGTCCCAAAATCACAAAGTTCTACTCCTAACACATACATTCTAGCAAGGCATGTAGAAAACAATGTAAAAAAACTAATTTCTACACAGTTTGTACACACAAGCATTCATAAATTAAAAATCCCCTGATGAAGTGACAGTCCTAGAAACATTCCTAGCCAAAAAAATCATTAATTTTATAGAAAGAACACAAGTTTTCTAAAGAAAAATAAAACTACAGAAAGTTTCCCTCAATAGGGGACTAATCTGCCTAGCCTTGAAGAATCTCTAGCTAAGCATCAATTCCACAAAGCCTGCAGAAGAAGCACATTTCAGCATCAAGAAAGCTTTGAAACTTTTGGTGCTCCAAACTGCCACTTACATGTAGCTCTTCTCAAGCTCCTGGCAGCTAGAGCACATGGAAGGTGTCCAAAAGCTCTAAAATGTTGGCTGGTTGGTCATATCTTTGGCAGGATATAACACAAATAGCTTAGGCTACTGCAACAATGATCTAATTTTGAAAAAGAGTGTTCTGTCAGTCTGAAATCTTTTGTCTTGTCCAGGTGGTATCTGAACTGTCTGTGGACATCCAGAGAATGAAGTTTTTTTTTTCTCCTTTGTTTTTAGGCTATGGAAAGGAAACAGGTAGGTGAATAAACTGATTCAGAATAAACTCAGGTACCACCTTGGGCATAAATGATGGATTAGTTCTAAGAGCCACTTTGTCGTTATGAAAGACCAAAAAGGGCTGACAGACATTAGGCCCTGCAGTTCAAACACTCTTCTAGCTGAGGTCAGAGCTAAAGTAGTCTTCCAGGTAAGGAACTTTATGGAACCGTAGTAGCTTAAAGTTCGAATGGAGGTAAGGTTAAGTTCTCCAAAACAAAATATAAGAATTGTTTCACCTGGAAAAATGAGCATCTCAAACTGTCTTGTTGTGAACAAACAGATCTACTTGGAGTGTTTCCAATAGATGGACAATTTCCTGGAAGATCTCTGGGTGTAACATCTACACATGAGGGTCTTACCTGGAGTTTGCTAAAGTGTTCTCCTCTAATAGGATGTAAGTTGTATGAAGGGAGAGATTGTGCTGAGATGCCACTTCCCAGGTAAGCATGGCTAGTCTGCACAGGGGTTATGATCTGGTTCTCCCTTGTTTGTTTATGTACCACAATATTGTTGTGTTGTCTGTAATCACTAACAGAGGTCCTGGAGTCCAAAGTGGATTCAAGGCTTATATTGCATTTATCATGGCCATCATTTATTTTATGGTGATATCTTTCTTCCTGAAATGGGAATCCCAAATCCCCTGAACTTTGATTCATTTGGAAACTTCCCTATGCAAAGTCTAATGCATCTGTAAAGGCTGTTTTGGCTGAGGCGCTAGGAGAACATAATTTTTTCTGGATTATTTGAAATTTATTGCTGCTATTTTCATTGTGCTTTTCCACTATTTTACTTGCTGTGGAATTAAAAGGTTATATATTTGGAACTGAAGTCATTGGTTTTTCGGACGTGGTAATACAACTTTTTTGTTTTGGTGGTTTTTGCTTTTGTCTAATGCATATGTTGTTATAAACAGCTGGAGTGGAAGTGGAAAGAGGAAAACCTGGACTTTGCTGAATCTGGTTTGCCTAACAAAGGAATTCTTTCTTGCCAAATCTCAGGATTGGCATAGGAGAGGACAAAGAATGCTGGCATTGTGTCCAAATGGAACCACTGAATCTTCCTGGCTAAAGGAACCATTAGGATTGCTGAAGCCATATAGCCTAGAATTCTTAGAATCTCTTTTCTGTAGTCATGGATTGGTGAGCTAGATATAAAAACTGTAGACGGTAAGATAAAAACATTTTCTGGAGGATGACAGGCCATCATGAGAGATGTACCCAAAAGACATCTCAGAAATGTTAACCTGTGTGCACATGCATGAGAGAGAGAGTGAGAGAGACAGAAACACAGAGAATAAGAGAAGATTTACCCAGGTTTGATTGAAACCTATTTTTGAAAAAAGATCTATGGTGAAGAAAAGAAATGCCTGGGTGTTTTGAATTGAATCTGCTAAGATGAGGTAATCATCCATTTAGGGATAAATGTAGATTCCCTGACATCTGCAGAAGCAACTACTGGAGCTAGACATTTTGTGAATACCCTTGGACCTGTGGAAAGTCCAAAGGGTAAGGATGTCAACTGAGAACATAATCCAGATACAAAACATTTTACATAATAACAGATATCTTTGAATTAGAATATTATGGTATGCATCTTTAAGATCTAGGGTTGATATAAGGACTGGGAAAGAAGAAGGAGAAACACAGATTGCAGAGTCAACATTCTAAACTTTGCAATTTTAGAAAGGAATTAAGAACTGAAAGATCTAATACTGGTCTCCATGCACCTTTTTTCTATGTTACCAGAAAAAGCCTGGAGTAAAAATCCCTTTCTCAGCTGGGAAATGGGAAGAGACTGTAAAGCACCTTGTGCTAGCATTTCTGACAATGTAAGGAAACAAGTGTGTTTGATTTTTTGGATGAAAAGGGATCACTCAGATGTCCTTCGTGGTTCACTGTTGTAGTCATCACTGTAGGGTTCTTCCTGCCAGCAGCAGCCCCCGATCGGCCAGAATCCCAAAGTCTGGATTGGGCGCCAGCTGAGGTCGCATTTATCCTGACGTCAATGTGCTGGAAGGTATAAAGACCTCAGCTGACGCCATTTCCCCAGTCTTTCTTGCCGCGCGGTGCCCTTTGCAGTTCACTGATGCCGGTCGGCCTGTTCCTGTTTGTTTTTGGATCTAATCCCAGGTTGTTCGTTTTTTACAGATAAGTACCCCGTTGGGGAGGTCTTTTTCTTGCTCCAGTCAGATGTCAGAAAAAGTTAATAATTGTATTTCTTGTGGGAAGCAAATACCTCATAGGGATTTTCACTGCCTGGGTCCTGACCACGACGTTGCTAATTGTGTGTTTTGTGCTAGATTTAATCAGCGTACTATTAGGCGTAGATATAACTTTGCCTTTTACTATTTTGGAAAAAGGTTTAATTATAACATGTCTTCAGATTCTTTTCCGGCTTCTGGGGTGTGTAAGAGGCGCAGGGATGCAGACAGGCCTCCGAGGTCCACAGCAAAGGATGTTACTCAGTTATTGCCAGTTGCTGGTTCGACGGTCATCAGTGAGGTGCCTTTGCAGCCCCTGTCGTCCGCCTCTTTTGAAGCAATTGCCTGTACCAACTCCGGTGTGGAGCTGATGGGGTCTTCAGAATTGGCAGGGACTGGACCTTCGGATACTGATCCCTCAGTTGGGTCCGGAGGCAGGTACCGGCTTCTGAGGGAGTTCTCAGGCCTTCACAGCTTCCTGTAAATGTGGATTCAGGTTTACATGCTAAGTCAAAGTCTAAGGTTCCAGCTAAAGTGAAGTGGCTAGCACAGGCACCTTTTGATCAAGGTCCTAGGCCTCAGAGGCAGATGCTTAGGATGGCTGAAGATCTCTTAACTATGATCAGGAGTTCTCATCCCCCCTCCTGACAAGAAGCCTAGATTACAGTCCAATTATGATTCTTCAGACCAAATTTCTGTTTCTTCTGCTTCTTCCCTTGAGCAGGATTATGCTTTTCCTCTTAATGAGGATTCTGATGCTGAAGATTCCTTTCCTTCCGCCTCTCCTCCTGAGGATTATTCTTTTGGTGAAACTTTGCATGATATGAGGGTGCATTTTCACTAGGAAGGGCAGGAATTCTCTGAATCCAAGAAAAGACTTAGGGATTTTCTTCTTCTCCCACAGCATAAGCCTCTGGCTATTCCCCCTGTATTGGACATTGTTGATGATTGTTTTTCAGACGCTTCTCTCTCTCCTGATTCTTTTCCCCCTACTCCGGCCAAACTGGATAGGTATTATAGGGTTCCAGATTCTCATAAATTTCTTTTTAAAAATCTTTTGCCTGATCCGGAAACAATTTCTCAGGGTCCTAAGGGTGTTAAAGCGGCCTCTGCTAAAAATCCTATTCCCTTTGACCGAGAGTCCAGAGCTTTGGAGAGATGGGGTAAAAAGGTTTATACTTCTGCTACATTGTCTATTAGCGCTTTGAACTGTCAATTTCATATGCTGAAGTATCAGCAATACCTTTTGTCTGTATTTCAACAAAAGATGTCAGCTGTGTCTATTGGTGTGGATAATCAGGAGTTACAGGATTTATTGCATGCTATTGAACAAGTGGGTAAACATACCCTGCATTGTGGTTTTGATTCTTTGGAAGCTTCTTGTAGGGCTGCAACAACTGGTGCTGTTATTAGAAGACATGCCTGGTTAAGAGATCAAAGCTTGCCAGATCAGATTAAAGCCAAACTTTTGGATGCCCCTTTGCAGCACGATGTTCTGTTTGGGTCCAAAGCTGAAGAAGTATTGAAGAAAATGGAAGACAAAGCCTCCTAGATTTAGCAGATACTGGCCAACTAAACCTTGGTCCTTCCCGGGCTCGGACAGGTCTCAGAGAGGCAGATTCAGGTGTTCCAGAGGTAGGGGACAGTCACAGTCCCATTTTAGGAATAGGCAGTGGAGTGCCCCCTCTCCCAAGGGAGGTGAAGATAAGTCTCAACCCTACCGAAAACAGTCTTTATGACTCTCCCTTTCTGGTTCCCGGGGCTCCTCTCCTGGAAGCTCCTTTGGGGGGAAGGATTTCTCTTTTTTATCAAAATTGGAGCCACATAACCCAGGACAAATGGGTTCTGGACATAGTCTCAAGAGGTTACAGATTTCATTTCCACACTATGCCAAAACCGTATGTTTTAACGGTTGGCCAGACCTGCCATATCATCAGTGGGCAGAGGCACAATGGCAGGTTCAGTCTCTCCTGGCTATGAGGGCCATAGAATTGGTACCAAATTTAGAAATAGGGCAAGGTTTTTATTCCAGACTTTTCCTGGTTCCCAGGAAGGAAAATTCGTGGAGACCAGTCCTGGACCTCTCTGTGCTAAACACCTTCCTAGATATACCAAAATTCAAGATGCTCACTCTGCAGCAGCTGCTGCCTATGTTGGGCAAGAACGCTTGGATGGTGACTTTGGACTTAAAAGACGCTTACCTGCATATTCCTATAAGGCAAGAGTGCAGAAGGTATCTGCATTTCAAAGCGGGCTCGAAACATTACCAGTTCTCTGTGCTGCCCTTTGGCTTATCTACTGTGCCCAGGGTCTTTACGAAGTGCCTGGCACCAGTAATGGCGTTTTGCAGACAGATGGGGATTCAAATTTACCCTTATCTGGATGACTGTCTTCTTCAAGCGGACGACAAAGACACTCTACTTCGGCATCTAGCTTTTGTGCAGCATCTTCTTCTGTGCCTCGGTTTCACAGTGAATCTAAAGAAATCAAATCTGGTACCCACACAATAGATTACTTTCCTGGGTGCTCTTCTGAGCACTTCAACCCAGATGGCTTCCTTGACACCAGACAAAAAAGTGCAACTGGCTTCTTTTTTCTGATGCCTGGCTTCAATGAAACAGCTGACTGCAAGAAAAATTCTGCAGGCTTTGGATTACATGGCCTCCTGCATTCTGCTAATATTATATGCAAGGCTGCATATGAGGAAACTGCAGTAGTACCTCAAGAGTGTCTGGTCTCAGCATTACCACAGTTTGGAAACAGTGGTCACGATTTTGCCTCGTCTCCAGCGAGAGTTTCTTTGGTGGGCCAAAGCCTGTCTACAGAACAAGGGGAAGCCTTTTTGTCCTCCGCCGACCGACCACGTTCTGACAACGGATGCTTCAGATTATGCCTGGCGAGCCCACATGCACAGGAGATGTCTTCAGGGTGTTTGGATGAAGGAACAAATGCACCTGCACATAAATTTGAAGGAGATGCTAGCTGTACAGAATGCCTTGATAGCCTTCAGGGACCTTCTTCTACCAGGACAATTGTTGATATGGACAGACAACACTACAGTGATGTGGTACATCAACAAGCAGGGGGGCTCTCACTCTTACCCCCTGTGCAGATTAGCCATGAATCTCTGGTACACTGCTCTGACCTGCAGTGTCGACTTACAGGCGCAATTCCTGCCAGGGAAAGACAACACTCTGGCAGACGCCTTGAGCAGACACATTTCAGATCCTGGATGCTGGATGTTCAGATATTCAGGATGATTATAAAGGCTTGGGGATGTCCGGACATAGATCTCTTTGCATCCCCTCAGAATTATCAACTTCCAACATTCTGCACAAGGACCTACCACAAACTAGCATGGAAAGTGGATGCCCTCTCATTCAGTTGGAAACACCTCTCAGTATATGCTTTTCCTCCCTTTCCTCTTCTACCTTGGGTACTTCTGAAGATAAAACAGGACAGACTGCGCATGATTCTACTGGCTCCCAATTGGCCTTGGCAATTCTGGTATTCCACTCTGATGACCTTGGTTCAGGAGCCTCCCTGGATTCTGCCTCAAATCCCCAATCTACTGTCTCAACGGGACGGCAGGATACTGCACAGTCATGTCAAGACTCTGCATCTAGCTGCCTGGTGGATCCAGGGTCTGTAAACACCTCTGCCCCTTCCAAACAGGTATTGGATGTAATCCTTGAAGCTAGACGGCCCAGCACTAGAAAATCTTATGCGGGAAAATGGAAAAGATTTTGCTCCTGGAGTCAAGTCCAGGGTGGTGATTCTTCTGTTCCGAACATTCCTCTGATTTTACAGTATCTGACAGATTTATTACATACGGGCCTATCTTTTTCATCTATTAAGCTTCATGCTTCTGCTATTTCTGCACATTACAATAAGGATCCTCTGATTTTTTCTCATCCATTACTTAAACAATTTCTTAGAGGGGTTAAGAATATTCGGCCCCCTATAAGGGCTCCTGTTCCCACTTGGGATCTTAACTATGTTTTGGAGAAATTAACTTTGTCTCCTTTTGAACCTGCAGCTTCCACGGATTTAAAATTTTTGTCTTGGAAAACTGCTTTTCTTTTAGCTATTACCTCTGCTAGAAGACTTTCGGAATTGCAAGCACTCATGGCTGCGGAACCCTTCCTTATTTTTCATCAGGACAGGGTATCTCAACGGACTAATCCCACTTTTATGCCCAAGGTGGTTTCAGCAGTGTCCTTGAATCAGTCTATTCATTTGCCTACCTTTTATCCTAATCCTCAAAGTGAGGAAGAAAGTCTTTTGCACTCTCTAGACGTGCACAGACAGCTTTGTCTATACCTGGACAGGACCAAAATATTCCGGAAATCTGATCAGTTGTTTGTCGCTTATGCTCCTACTGTTCAGGAGAAAGCAATCACTAAGCAAACTATTTCCAAGTGGATTGCCCATTGCATCAAGTTCTGCTACTCTTATCATGGCAATCCGGTTCCTGTTAATTTTAGGACTCATTCTACCCGGGCTACTGCTACTTCAGCAGCTTTTCTTTATGGGGTTCCTACCAAGGATATTTTGGAAGCTGCTACTTGGAGTTCTGTACATACTTTTTCTAAGCATTACAACCTCCCTCTCTATTCTAAATCCAGGGCAGGTTTTGCTTCGGCGGTTTTGCAAGGTTTTGTGACCGCTCCCTCTGTTTCTCCTCCAGCCACCCTTTTTTAGCTTTGGGACTCAACCCTACAGTGATGACTGCAACAGTGAACCACGGAGGACATAGTACAGTTGTGTACTCTTACCATAAATGTAGATGTTCGAGTGTGTTCACTGTTGCAGTCCGGGTTACCCTCCCTCCTATCCCCTCTTTTGTTTTTTCCTTGAGTATTGTCTGTTATGAGGTATTTTGGCTGCTGAGGTTTTGGGCATGGTTTCCTTTTTAGCCTTTTCTTTCTGGGCACCTGACTTCTGGGGCAAGAAAAACTGGGGAAATGGCATCAGCTGAGGTCTTTATACCTTCCGGCGCATTGACGTCAGGATAAATGTGACCTCAGCTGGCACCCGATCCAGACTTTGGGATTCTGGCCAATCGGGGGCTGCTGCTGGCAGGAAGAACCCTACAGTGATGACTGCAACAGTGAACACACTCGAACATGTACATTTATGGCAAGAGTACACAACTGTACTTTTGGAGGAATGGATTCCCATTTGCAGCCCCAATGGGTTATTTTTGTACAGAGCTCTTGTTATTTGTTTCCAAAAAGGTAGGGAAATAGACAAGTTTCCTGCTATTTTGACAGTTTGGCTAAGATGGAGGAGGGGAAGGAGGGGAGGGAGTGCTTAGATAGGGAAATCATCTGACTCATGAAGGAGAAGTCTAGCCTCAGTGCTGACTATTTTGCTGGAGAACTGAAATTGTCTTCAAAATATCTAAGGAGACTGCTCTAGCATGGAATTATCCAGGTTAGTGGTTTACATGGTGGACAAGCTGTACTACTCAGCCTGTTTCCTCTATCTGAAAGTCTTGAAGCTATTGCTGTGTTCTCACGCAGGGAAGATACAGTGATGTGTGTTTGATAAGGGCAGTAACTGCAGTACTGTCAAGGGCTGCCGTCATCAGTACATTCCTTTAAGAAACTAGCATTTCAAAAGGGAATAACAGAAAAGTATTGGAACACTAGGGGTGGCTGCGGTGGTACAGCGGTTAGCATTGTCGGCTCACAGCAAGAGGTTCTCCCGTTCGATTCTCGGCTGGAGCCCCTTCTGTGTGGAGTCTGCATATCCTCTCCATGGTCGAGTGACATCTAAAGGCGGGTGTGTGCATGAATGGGTGTGCCTTCTTTGAAGGTTGGGCATCAAGCTGGCAACTCAGCATCATAAAAATCCACTGCCAATCATTAGCGGACCGGAGTTCCACTGTGGCAACCTCTAACCAGGAAAAGGCAAAAGAAGAACATTGGAACACTGGTAATTAAGGAAAGAAAGGTATTGCACCTACTTCAAGTTACTCATTCATCTGATAAACAACCACAGATTCTGCATTGTTTTTCAGATTTTACTGTGCATACCTTCTACATGTTGGAAATGTTTTCATTTTTTTTCCTTTTTGTGAAATGGGAAGGAATACAAAATACTTGGAATATTGTAAACTGTTAAAAACAAAGAAGATGACTGTAGGCATAGCCACCACAGTCAGTCAATACTTCTTACCTGTTCTTCCTGCTCAGTGTAATGTTTTTTTCTACTGATATATTTTTCCAGGTCTGTTCCTTTAGCCCTTGCCGTGGAGGAGTCAAACACCTTCCTTTTTGAATTTTGGGCCTTATTACAGATCTTCATATGTCTTTCCAATCTGTCCACAACAAACTTGCGGCCACAAAATGAACACTGTGCAAGGGCAGAGCTAAGGAAATCTTGGTCAGGGAATTCCTCTTTGTCTTTGTACCCATCATCATCATCTGATGAAGCTTCAGCAAATTCCTGTATCACACTTTTGTGTGATCTTTGGCTTGAGCTTTCATCTCTTCTAACATCAGAGTTTGGATAACTGAATGGACTGGGCTGGGTACGAGTGGAGCTAAAAGAACTACCAGATTCCTCCAGCTTCCACATCTTTTCTGTTGCCTTAATACTGTGAGAAGATTCTCTTTCTCTGATCTTGTTATTACTTGCAAGTAGTGTTTCCTTCCTTACCTTCCCAACAGCAACATGTGTGTTATACTCACAGACATAAGAGGAAGTATTACTCATACTACTATAACATTCGGAGGCATTCCTTCTAGATGCATTTCCTCTAGCACCGCCTCCATTCCTAACATCTTGATTATCCTCGTAACCTCTGTAATCAAAGAAATTATCTTGTGATGGTGCGTGCATAGTTTCTCTCTTCAGTGTTGCTTCCTGTTCCTTTTCTGCTGCCTTTCCCCTTTTCCCTTTCCTTTCTCTTTCTTTTCTGTCATCTCTATTTGCTTGCTCTCTTTCCCTTTGAATCCATCTGAGCTCTGCCTCAGTTCTTCTTAGCTTTTCCTTGAGAATAGCTTCCTTTCTCCGAATTTCCATCTCCAGATTTTTTTCCTCTTGCTCTGCCTGTTGCTGAAGCCAAAGCTGCTCCATTATACCATGATTAGATGCTGATCTTTTGGTCTGAACAGAGGATGCAGGAGAAGGTGGCGGGTTTTTAGTATTCTTTAATCCTGAGGGCCACCTTTTGTTTTGATCACATGCTTGAGAAGGTCTTGTAAGCATATTGTTGTATTCTGTAGTTCTTTGATCTTTGCCATCTCCATTATTGAAAATGTTGTTAAGGCTTGATGCTTTCCTGCAGTAAACAGGTTTCAGTGGGCATGCCCTGTCAATCCCAACACTCTTTTTAGCTGGTAGAGCAGCTGGACTGGTTCTGACCTCATTGGACAAATATGACCTGTTCCCTCTGTGAGAAGCTGCAGAAGACAGAGGACTTGTTTCAGTCTGTGATTGTGTGCTTGTTGATTGGTACTGTGGATAGTAGTGATGGTTTCTAATCTTGTTTAAAGCAGCCTCTTGCTGTTGATTATACATAGTTACCAGTTTCTCCTCCTTTTCTTTGAGTACTTTCTGCTGAAATTCACTCTTTATAAGCTCCAGCTTAGAATGATGTCTGGAAGTCCGTGAGCTCTGAACATCTTGCAGTACACCTGGTAGTCGTGTTGTGGTCATCATGCTGTAAGAAGGTGAAGCATTAACTTCAAGTTTAGGAGCCATCTGCGAACAAATCTTTCACCTTCGTGAACAAAGAAACTGGCAAAAAAGGGAAGGATAAAGACAGTCATTTAGCTTAGTGTATACCCAATAAAATCAAGTCTATTTTAACTATTTAAAAGGTTCATACAGAAAGGTTCAGGGAGGACAGCATGCTGTTAGTACTCGCATGGGACAGGGAAAAAACTGCCAGAATCACTGTTTAATTACTGAAAATTATATTAATGAAAGGTCACACACAGCAAGATTTTGTGACATTCCAAAAATGTTAGCCAAAGAAAAGCTCTTTTATAAAACCCCAACTCCCAGTCGCTCTAGAACCCATGCCTCCAGCAGCCAATACTTCACTGATGTAGCAGGAACTGAATTTCATGCTAAGAAACTTATTTTGGAGAATGGGCAGTGACATTTGAAGGCAAAGAAAATAGATGACACTAGCTGCCAGCATTCTGTTTTTAATTTAAAAAAATTTGTTTAAGTTTGAATTTATTGTGTTAGCCTTGCAGAGTACCAGATAGATAAAGCATGGGTGCCCATAAAGAATTGTGGTATGTCCAAAGATATAATATGATAAACTTTAGTCAGTGAATGCCTTATACAGCAGAAAGCAAATGCAGCTGGCTGTATTACTTGTTTTTACATAAAATGGGCTGTTCACAGCATGACGTCTAGACAAATTAGACTAGCATTCTGACTGTCTCATCTTGCCAATGCTCATATTTAAATACACACATACACAACTAAACAGGAATACAACTGAATGGATATGTAGATAGATACATATACTGTACAAACATCATTACCTGTTGTTATCACTGTAGTGCTCATATTATGCTTATGGTGTGTACTTTGACTAATCTAATTTATACTTATCACATGTAATCTTTTGTGGGTTTGTTTCCTTTTTGCATACAAGATATATTCTGTCCTATTTCTTCTGTTCTGTGTAAAATAAAATCTGTATGTACTCCTTGTAAATTCTACCTGTGGCTGCAAAGCAATTCAAAATAAAACTAACACACAGTACACACATATAGAGAACCTCTACATCAAAAGTCATACAGACTGAAACCTTAATGATCAATGTCCAGTGTTTATGACAGGCTTTTATTAAATCTGTGATGACTTGAGGTACGTAATGTTTGACTGACAATGACTGGATAGATTATAAGTGATGTATAATTTTGCAACTAAAATTATGTCAGTACGGTCTGTAATGTAAAATGCTTGCAACTAAGACTATGTCAATATTTTTTATTTTCATTTATATGGCAGCGCATTGGTGCAGCAGTTAAGATTGTCACCTCACAACAAGAGATTCTTGATGGGGTGCTTTCTGTGCAGAGTCTGCTTGTCCTCCCTGCGTTCACATGGCTTCCCTCTGGGTACTCCGGTTTCCTCCCACATTCCAATGACATGCATCTAGAGTGCTTCTCCCTGGGCCTCCACTGAAAATAGGCTCAGTTCTAGTCAGACATTCCTGGTCAGCAAATGTTAAATAAATAAATATAAATGTAGGATTGCCTATGTCATCTGTAATAATGTAATAAAGATGCTTCTTGTTAAAAAAAAAAGTTAAACTGATGGGGTACATTTTAAACATAAGACTGCATTTTATTAATCATATTATTCTGAAGTAGTCAGAAATACAAGGAGTGGTAGAACTGGACTAACACAGCCTGTCATACCAAGGGTACAGAGGTTCAATGTTGTTCCTGCAGTGGTATTTGACTATATGCCCCTCTTCTGAAATTACTAGTACAGTAAAGGCCTTGCTCTCTCTACCTTGTGGAGGTAAATCTCTACCAGGTTAAAGTATTTCACACCAGAGCAGCCAATTCCAAAAGTAAGGGAAACATTAGAGATTAATTTGAAGGAGTCATCATCTCTTAATATCTAATATCTTGTGAGCTGTGTTAAAAAGGCACTTGCATGCCACAGTGTACAATGAGACATGTCATCTTATGGTCCATTTGGATAAGCAGCTTGTACATTTACAGAAATGCCTATGGATACTCAATATGTAGCACCAAGGGGGTATGAAAAAAGGGGAGTAAATGATCAAAACCCTGTTGCAGAGGAAGACTGACATTCAATGAGAAAAGTTGTCCCAAACAGCAACCAGAAACCTATGCTTACGTTGTAGCTTAAGTAACTGCAGCATGTGCTCTCAGCAGTGAAAAAGCCAAAGACAGGCACGATTTTGTGTGGGGTAAAAGTTAATTAACAGCATTCAGGCTGTAAGTACACTATGTCTATGAAATACCAAGATGAAACATGACAAAGGATTAAGGGATTTTTAAATTACAGACTGAGGATGTCTGCTCTGATATCTCCCACAAAATTTTATATCTGCTGCAGACAATTATGTAATAGTTAAATCACTGCATAAATGAAAAACGCCAGAGATTAATAGTTTGCCAGTGGAAGTTTATAGCACAAGGAAAATATTATGGTGGCTAAGCAGTTGACAGTTTTTGCTGCTGCTGCTCCTGAAGCTCAATAAACACAACAACTTGAAACTGGCCTGATATTACCTAATTTCATTGCGTAACATGGACTGTAAAACATTATGGGTGTGCGGCCCTACAACATTTTTAGCAAAATAATTTATCCCAGGCAACATGGCTTTATTATGGACAAGCACATGTATGACAGCATTAGGACTGCTTTACTTCTGAATAGTCACAGCAATGTGAGAGTGCATACCTACCAAATTCTCATCTTAGATGCAGAGAAATCCTTGGATAAACTCAATTGAGATTATCTCTGGATCTGTTACCATATGGCTTTCCATCACAGATACTTTGATTCCTTCAAGAACTCTACTACTGTGGTTATAATTGGTCAACATAACTTCGATAATATTCAAGTGAAGAAGGGTATAAGGTGAGGTTTCCCACTCTCCTTTGCTATTTGTGGGGGCAGTCACTGGCTCCAGTTCTTGTGAAGGAAAAGGAAGACTTGGGACTTAATGTTAGTCCTGCTCAACCTGTACTCATCCCTGGATGTCGTTTGTGTCTGTTAGGGGAGCTTATGGGTTGCATTATGAATGAGAATAACTAAACTATGCTCCAACAGCAGAGATGAGACAGCATATTTTAAATGCCTAGGAATTAAATTTATTTACTCCCACAAGGAGAGAATGTGGCTGAATTTTGGAGAAGCCTAGCAATCTGCTCTACAGTACAGAAAAGTGACAGATGGAAATATTTGGCTTTACCATTAAAGCAATGACAGCTAGGGATAAGGATTGCTCTTTTTCCTGGAGTTTTATATCTAACAAATTCTTTGGAGTCTGGGCCACTAGGTTAATAGTTTTGAAAATGAAAGAAGCTGCTTTCAAGCTTTATCTGATAACCACAGAAACCCTGTCTTGCATCTGGGTATGACTGGAGTTTAAGTTTCTTGACCTATAAGTCGGTCCTTCGCCTAATTCTATGTCATGCGATGCCATGATAGAATGTAGAGATTTCCTCTGTTATATGCTAACTAAGGGGTCTGGGTTGAGCACACTGTGCATCTACCATCAGTGAACTGTGCACAGAAAGCTATAGTTAGATGATTAGGGTGGATACTAGACCTCTACACTGATCCTTTTACTCACATTCACCAAAGAATCCCTGTAAGATCTACATCCAGACCTAGCTGGGACTTTCAAAGGCTGGTCAGAGCACAGGTTAGTGAGTGATATCTTAGTGCTTGAATCTGAAGGCCTTAAGTCATCTGTTGACCTTCAAGGACACATTTTGGATCCAAAGAAATTACTTGTATAAGTATCCTCAGGTTAGGTACTTCATTACAATGAAGAGTTGGAGCTGATGAATACAGCAGTAGTTTCTCAGGTCAGTAACTGAGATTCTGGGAGGACTAAGTGAACAGTCTATAGTTTTGGATACCAAAAGCACTGTCTTCTTTTTTACTCTCTATTAACATTTTATTCTAAAAGATATAGGGGGAACAAAACAGAGTGTGGATTTGCAACACAATGAGGTAAAATAATGATGGAGGTCTTTGCACTTCTTGCATGAGCGGTACAATGTATAGTGTTTAACTGTGGAATCGTACTGGTATTTTCTGACCTCTTTCTGAGTGTTTCAGTCATTTCTGTCAATGTGCCTCACCTGCTAGCATTACACGACAGTAAATGTAAGTTGGAAGCATACTTTCAGGGTTTGTAGAGAGATAGTAGGTTATTGTAAGGAGACTGAGGAGATATTACAGAACATCTGGGATCACACATTTATATTTTACAGAGAGTTACTACTATGTAAGATGAATAATTTCAGTGTTGTGTCTAGTGAGACAAGTGGCTGTTGAGAATTAATAAATTCATTAATTCCCTCCTATTTTAGCCCTATAAAAATTTCCCCTTTCTCTCTAGACCAACCAGTAATGTCACAGACAAAGGCATTCTACTTGTCCAGCTTGAATATGGACGTCCACCAACTGCAGCAGCATCCAAGAAATACTTGTCCATCATCCAAACTATAAGCAACTCTATTTGTTGTTTCATTATCTTCTCCCCTAGAAATGACCATCATTGTATCACACTTAATAAAGCCAGTTGGTTATCTGCCCAACAACATGCCAGCCTGCTTCTTGGATCCCAACTCTCCAAACTTCCCAAGGAACACTTCTCTCCTTTCCTCGCTTCTAACCTTTTCAGATGACCCTAAATAAGCCTTAACCACTCTGGTTCACTTCATCAATGTCACACAACCAGACTTCAATGCATAACCATGTCTTCTCCATCCTAGGCTCCAAACTCTGTGAATTCTTCCCTACCAATCGATAAGACCTCAAGGCATACCCATCATTTCGTGCTCAGCTTAAAGATCATATCAAGTCTGGCTCAATTTACATTCTCTCCTTCACCTGTAAGGCACATTTGTCTTTCTCACATTATTTCCCTACACTAATAGTCGACATATCTTCCACATTGTATATATTGTACATAGTTAATTTCTGTGTGCCCTTACTTTTGTTATCTTTTACACTATGTGTGCTATCCCTTCATTATTTAACTCGCTTTTTCTTTTTTCCCTCCTTTTTTTTAAACAAGAAACATCTTTATTGATGTATCATCTATAACATAGGCAATCATACATTTATATAAACAAACCATATTGATATATTTTCAGTTGCAAACATTGTACATGACACATAATCTTCTATACATTCACTGTTGATCGAACATGTCATAGCTCATTCAATTCCTGCCTTCTCTTAAACCTCATTCCTCCTCCAAAATATTTTTCTACATGTATTGTTCACACAATTCCCATTTTTTTCTATGTAATTTACTCCTATGCTTTTCTAAAGATCCCAATTATTTTCAGCAGCCACCAGAATAATACTCAGCAAGGCCTTACTATGTATAGCCCATTCCGATTCTGAATCACAGCTCAAAAAAAAAATGTCCTTAGTTACACTAATTTGCTTGCCAAGTATTTCTGACAGAGTAATCTGCAGGGAATTTTTAAGGTCTGCCAACTTATTACACTCCCACAAAAAATGTTCCCAATTACCTCTTTCTTTCCTGTCACACCCCCAGCATTTGCAATCTACCTGAAAAAAAAATATTTGGAGTCTTCTTGGGGGTATAAAAATAACTATGTAAACACTTCCAAGTAAAAATCTTAAACCTTCTAGACTTTGTTGCATATTTGGGAGCCATACATATGTCCTCCCATCATTTCTTTTTGAATTGCTTATCCGTTCTCTCTTCCCAATCCTCTCTAATCTCCTCTGATTGATTCCTATAGTTATTATGCAATATTTTATATGCCCCATTAATTATCCCTTTTTTGACAACAACTCTGTTCTAGAGTCTACTAAAAACTCTACCAGTGCTGTTTTTTTTTACTTAGGATCCCTCTGTTCCTTTCCTTCTTTTCCCTTCTTACTCTAACCACCCCTTCCTATTGTTCTCTGTACTATGTATTTTTTTTATTATTATTATTACTGTTACTGATTTATTGCTCTCTGGACACAATATTTTGTTTGGCTTACAATCACTTTGTTGATCGCACTTGACATTTGTGCGAAACTGCCTTTGGCAGAACTGAAATTATGAATGCCACAATGTCGAATCTTACAATAGCGAGCATTCGCTGTTGTAAGGTTCGACATTATGTTGCAGATCGCACTATAGTGGGGATCAGGAAATGTACTCTTTCCCTCACTGTAGTGCGATCTGGGAGTTTGTATATATAAGTATGGGGGTTGCAAGGGGGCTTGCCCCCCTGGAAAAGTGTTTATTAATGTTGAGCGGAAGTACAGCATTTCAGTAAAGTCGACATTTTCGTAATTTCGACTTTACTAAAATGCTGCCTTCGACATTTTTTGTGTTCGGTGTCAAGATTTCCGAACATGTGATTCAGACATCTTAACACTCGAACGGAGTAGATTTGAGTATGTGATAGTAAACCATTTTGTTTCCATTCCTAATACTACTTGTTAACTTGCTTGTCTACTGTTGTTTATATTTGTCCAGGCTGATACTGAAATAGTGCCATTTCAATCAGTGCTCTACGCTTGTTACCAAATTGATTTAATAAATAAATTCATTGGGCAGAAATGTATAACATGCCCCTGGAAATGTAATGCGTCATCAGGCATGTCTCAATGAAGGCAGATTGCTCCACACAACATTCATGTGGAGCTGCAAAGGGCTCCAGTGAGAGGATGGCCCCAAACAACAGATTACTGCTCCACATGCCAGACAGTCTTGAAGTACGGGGAACACCACCATCTCATTTTTGGGCTATGAGTATCAGAATGGTATTGGAGGGTTCAGGGATATCTAGGGGCAGTGAGTCTGAAGTAAAGCAGAAGGTATTAATTTATTAACCACAGAGTTTAAGAGAGGGCTAGAAGTTTAGTGTTGGCCCCATGTGTAGCAGTAGTTGTAGTAGTAGGATGCACTTAGCTCAGATGTTAAATGTGTTGTTAACTTCATGTTTAATGCTAATACATTTATATATTTCATGGGTGGATAGTACTAATGTAATCATCCCAAAATAGGCTGTACATTGGCCATATATGCTTACTGATAATACAACAGTATTATTAGCTTATATTGACAAGCTTGTCAGTTATCATGTCATAGATTACAACTTGGACTAATGCCTTTCTTGTATTGAATAGTTGCACTGCTCAATGTTATTTATCCCAATGGTTCTCCTACTATTTCCTTTTGCCTGCTGCTAATTCCATCCAAGGAGTTTCCTGTTTGACTGATAATATGAAAGCTTTAATGGTTCATAGGTTCATCAGTAAGTACTGGGCTAGATGCCCTTGTGGGCTATTTTAAGCCTAGCCAATTTCCCTTTTTGTACTGGAAATAACCTATCCTATTTGGTTGTAGATGGCCTTACCCATTCCATTGTTGATAATTACATATTACCCCTAATGAGAATAACTGGGATCATTATCATAGGTAATTTGAGGGGATCCCTGCATGGGATAAAGCATTTAGGAGCTGCATCAGTCCATAAGTAGTACAGGGGGCAGTCTTGGGGAAACTTTTCTGTTTCCCATCCATAGATCTAAGTTGCACTTGAAAATGGACAGGTATGAACTTTGTTTTATGAAGATGGGGAGTCTGTTCCACAGCAGTGGTATCCTCTTTGAAATATATCTGTCCCTCTAAACCATTCTGTTGATGTTGCAGAAGAGGTTTAGATTCCTAGACCAAGTATTTCTGATGTCATTTGAACTGATGTGAAGTAAATCCATCAATAAATGGGTCAGAGGATGCCTTGTATGCTAAATACAGGTCATCTCTTATTAGTCTGTAGGATACAGAGTATAGTGACAGAGATTTGAGCCAGTCCAGGTAGGACATGTTGTTTAGACCTTGTATCCTTTTAGTAAGGTATCTCTGTGGGTGTTCCAGTTGTTGCTTGTGTCTGGACAGATACATGCCAAAGGGGAATTATATTCAATTGGCATAATGACAGCTTAGTAAAGGGGGACAATGACATCCCTAGATTTAGACGCAATCCATTTGTTTATAAGCTGTGCAATATAGAAGGACTTTCTTACAATAACAGATCAGTGTTTGTCAAAAGTTAGGTTACCATCCACATAAGTTCCCAAATCCCAAACAACTAAGTCACCTCTACAGGAAGTACTGTCAGTGTGGTAGTTCTCTGGGGTAGATGACTTCCCAAAAGATACAATAATGTATTTTTTGGCATTTAGTTTCAGACCGTAATTTTGACACCAGTTATTTATTTGAGACGAACTTTCCTGAAGAATGGCTAAGTCATATGTGGATTCAAAGACTGCTCCTAGCTCGCAGTCATCTGCAACTTAGTCAGCCAGAGCCCTTTGGTATTGGCTTTTACTTCAGAAAAGTAGATACCTAACAGGAGAGGTCCCAGCACAGAACTCTGGGGGACACCAATGGTGACTGGCCTCTTTGTGGAGTTAACTTTCCCTTTTATGATTATCTGTTTTCCATCTGTAAGCCAGTTGGCAATCCAGTAGGTGACATAGGGGTTTATTCAAAATTTATTTAGCTAATAAACTAATTAAAAAAAATGATAAGGTATATAGGTTGGGGGCTCGCCGTACAAGTCCAGATTATTTTCTATACAGGCTCTGGAAAGGCTTGATGTATGTGCATCAGTTCTTCAAGTGTTCACATCTCTTAGGAGAATACGCATTGCAAGCAAAATCTCATTCTCAGGTAGATGATGCAAGATTGATCACTGGACCATTTTGTCAGCTGGAGTGAGAGTGGCTGCTTAAGAGCAATATAAACTTTGACTGGAATGAAATTGGGGGACACTGACTAAATGTCATGATTTAAGTTTGGATAGCCATTGTTCTCTGAAATGTTTTGATCATTTTGTTAATTAGGAATGACCTGTTTGCTAATAGCTGGGCATGTTTTGTTTTCCTACATTTTTGCTAATTTTTTTCTGCTTTAATGGCATTTAATATATAGATACTGCATACCATTTTAATGGAGGCATCAGTTCAAACCTCAAACCTGAAAAAAAAAAAATGGATAAATGGAAAACATTGGGTCCAGTTTATATAATAAATGAAACATTGTGCACAAGAGAACTAAGGAATTTGAACCAATACAAACACTAAAACAGTATTTTTGCAATGGTCAAGGTTCCCTGTGCCCACATCTTGCCTCTGCAACTTTAAAAATACTTATCTCAAAGACTGCACAACAGTGGAGAAAAGAAGAAAAAAGAACCGAGTCCCTTACCCCACTATCTCTCAATTTCACAAACCACCATTTGAGCCATCATATGACACACAAGTATCTAGTGCCATGCACTTACACACAAATAGAATACCAAATGATCCTTGGAATATAAATGAATAGCACACAATAATCCTTTGCCACTAATTTCAACTCCAACACAGCACCAATATACAGACACTGAATAAATGCACCTCTGATTAAAAGAACTGGAACTACAAATTGATGTAAGGTGTATCAATTAAATGCATGTATCTTTCTCTCACTCTCACTCTCTCTCTCTCTCTTACTATGTACATGCATCAAAACCACACATACACACATGTGCATACACACACACACACACACACACACACACACACACACACACACACATACATATGTACACAAACACGCACACGCACATTTATATATATGTACACAACCACACACACACACACACACACACACACACAATGTATATATGTACACCAACACACACACATGCACACACACACACACAATGTATATATGTACACCAACACACACACACACACACACACACACACACACACACACACACACACACACACACACACACACACACACACACACACATACACACACACACACACCTACACCTGTGTTTATTCCCCTATAAAGGTGTTTTCTGAATCAGATCCTCAAGGTAGATGAATAAACTGGGTTTACTTCAGTTGCTTCTACCGCTGTTGTTCATAGGTATATACTAGGCTAACGACCACTATGGCCTTTATAAGCCTAGCCATGGAACCTGAATGTGAACCACAAGTTTTATGTTTTAGACATTTATATAGGTGGTTATTTTTGTTCATGACATGATTTACTGGCTGCCTCTGTTGATCAGAGACATAGGAACCAGACCGGGGTTACACTTAAATAGGGTTAGGGAGGGACTTTGTTTCACATGGATTGAGAGCCTATTCCAGAGAATGTGAATTCTCTGAAATATATATATATATATATATATATATATATATATATATATATATGTGTGTGTGTGTGTGTGTGTGTCTCTCCAACATGTCTTATTTATGTTGCAAGGAAAATTTAGGTTCATCAGAGTGGGGTCCAAAGATGCCTTGTAATCCAGGTGTTTAGTTCACCTCTCAGTAATCTGTAGGAGACAGAGTATAGAGATAGGGCTTTGAGGTGATCCACAAAGGACATTGTGTTTATGCCCTGTATTCCTTTTGTAAGGAACCTCTGTGGACATTCCAGTTGCTGCATGTATCTGTTCAGGTACACACCAAAGGGGGCATTATACTGTATGATGGGTCTGATGAAGACTGAGTACAGTGGTATGGTGACCTCCCTGTACCTAGATGTCATGCCCTTATTAATAAGTTGAGTAAAACAGAAAGATTTTCTTACTACCTTACACACACACACACACACACACACACACACACACACACACACACACATATATACATGTATATGTATATTATATATATGAAGCAAAAATCACTGGGACTTGTCGGGCATGAAAGTGCTAACCTTCTGTTAATATTAAATGTTTGTGGATTTTATTTGCCGTGTTTGTCCCAGTGATTTTTGCTTCATATATATTGTTTTTTTTGGTTGCTGGGGCTTTACTGTTCCTGATACATTCATTTTTCTTGAACTACCTTGCACACATGGTGGAAGGCTAGGTAACTATTTACATGGGTTCTCAGATCCCTGACTAGTTAATCAACTCATAGGGGTGTTTTATCGTTGATGTAGCTTTCCGGGGTGGCCAGCTTCCCAAAAGTTAGTATAATGCATTTCTCAACATTGAGTTTTAAGCCATGGCTTTGGCACCAGTAATTTGTTTGTGTTAGATCTTTCTGTAGAGTGTTTGCCTCTTGGTGTGATTATATGACTGCTCCCAGTTTGCAGTCATCTATGAACTTGGTCAGCCAGAAGCCTTTGACATTGGCTTTGTCTTCCAAGAAGTTGATGCCAAAGAGAAGTGGGTCTAGGATGGAGCCATGAGAGACTTCACTGGTGCCCAGTCTCTTTTTGAAGGTGATCTCATAGATTCTAACCTTCTGGGTCCTATCTGTGAGCCAGCTGGCTATCTAGCAAGTTATATAGTGGTTTATGCCTAATTCTATAAGCTTGTTAACAATGCCCAACTGGGACATTGTATCAAATGCCTTAGCCAGATCAAGGTAAGCATTATGCACCATTTTTCTCCATTCCATTGCATTGGTGACTTTTTTTAAAGAAGTCCACTAGGTTCAGTAGGCCTTACCTTCCTTTGATAAAGCCAGACTGGGATGGATCCAGTATCTGGAAGTCCTTGATATCTTTCTTGATCATTTCCATGTTAATTATTTCCATGGCTTTGCAAATAAGACTAGTCAGACTAATGGGTCTGTAGTTCCTGGGATCTGTTGGTGATCCTCCCTTAAGAACTGAGATGGCTGTTACAGTGTTCCATTCTTGTGGCACAAAGCCTGTTTTAAAACTGTAGTTAAATAGTGCCTCCAGTGGCCATGATAAGTCATATTTTAGACTATTCAAGAAGCATCTGGAGATATTATCGGGGCCCATTGAGGCTGTCATCTTGGTCTTAGTGAGCACACATACTCTCTTTACAGTTGGAGGGGTTATGTTTGAGGGTATTTTTTTTTGTAGGGATGGCTGAGGGGTAAAGTTGGAACTGAATTTGTCAGCCAAAAGATTTGCCTAGTTCAATGAATATGCCACCATTAACCACCAGTTCAGCACACTGCTGCCTGCTGCCTTTAATGGTTTCTGACATAGATGAAGAAGGCCTTATAGTTGCCCTTTGCCTGGGAGGCTATCTTAAACCTCAAAATTGGCTTTATTGGACTTCTTAGTTAACTGTTTAGTTTGATAAGAGAGTTCTTATCTTTATGGCAGTTACACTTCCTGATTTTAGTCATATTTCTTTTTCTTTTGTGGTACACTCCATTTAATATGGGATGACACCAGGGCGGTTTGTTTTAGGAGTTAATTTTGGGCTTATTTCTGGTAGGTTAGCAGCCTCTGTGTCATTGACATGAATATACAGGGTTTCTATAATAATTCTGCTTGGCTGCTGCATTCTCTGGGGCTGGAGGGGCATTGAAATTTGATAAACTATTACATAATACAAGGTAATTTGGCTCTGAATAGTTCATAACTGTTACTGGGTTAATCGGGATTATCAAGTTGATTTTGACTTCAAAGGAGACCACTTTACTCAGACTCTATCAGGGAGGACATGACATGAGGGGGTAGATGCAGTATTCTCCCATATTTGTGAGAATGAGGTTCAGTATGTTGAAGCTTCTAGTGTGTTTATGCACTAACTGGTCAAAGGTGTTTGTATTTATGAAGTCCATGAATATCAGTGTCTGCAGATTTGAGGCTGTGTAGGCTTCCCTGTGTATAGCAGGGATAATTAAAGTCCCCCATGAGTAGGGTGTTTGGTTGGATAATAAGTGTCTCCAGTAGATTTAAGTATGTGCTGTGAGTTTCTTGGGACATGGAAGGTGACCTATAGCTAACTAGGATATGGTAGGGGATTTATCTGTGGTGATCTACATGTGTAGAAACTCCAGTACATCCTCCTATTTAACCAACCTATAGGTATGCTTGTTATTGATGTGTAGAAAGACACCGACACCTTTAGCCCCTGTTTGTGCAGCTACTGGTCTAAAAGTGTGGAAGGCACATCTAACCTTGCACTGCTGGGATACTCTGTGTGGCTTTAAACAATGTCTTTAGGTTCATAGGTTCATAGGTTCATACTAGGCTATCTGCCCTAGGGCATTTACAAGCCTAGCCAGAGTGTGTTTGGCTTTCGCTACCCATTTTAAATTAATTTTGCTATGCCCTTTTTCAAGGTTAGTATACCGTGCCACTGTCTAACAGTGACACAGAAGTGATACCCGGAGTAAATCTACGATCTCCCATCCACTCATCAAGATTCCTCTTGAAGAGAGTCAATGAGGGACTCTGCCTAACCTGGACTGGGATTTTATTCCAGAGTGAAGGGAGCCTCTGGGTTATGAATCTGTCCCTCCAGCATGTCCTATTTATTTCAGTGCTGAGGTTCAAGTCTCTCGAGCGCGTAGCTCGATGGGATTTGGATTTTCTGAGGTGCAGCATGTCCATTAATTCTGGGTTGGACATGGCTTTATACATCAGGCACAGATCGCCTCTGAGCAGGCAGTATGCCACTGAGTAGAGTTGGAGTTTCTTTAACCGGGCAGCATATGGCATCTGTTTGAGCCCTTTGATCCTCTTGGTGAGGTACTTTTGGGGTCTTTCCAGTTGCTGCAGGTGTCTGTAAGGTACATCCCAAAAGGGGCATTGTACTCAATTATGGGCCTGATGAGGGATGAGTAAAGAGGCATGATGACCTCCCCTGATCTAGATGTGAATCCCTTCATGATTAGGTGGGCTATATAAAATGTTTTTCTAACCACTTTGGCCACGTGGTTGTCGAATGAGAGACTGCTATCAACTTGGGTCCCCAGGTCCCTAATTACTTCTTCTGTACTTAATGGATTACCATCTATGTGGTAATTTGTGGGCACTTTGTTTTTGCCGAAAGGGATGACTATACACTTTTTGGTGTTTAGCTGGCTCTGGCACCAGTTGTCTGTTTCTATGAGGCCCTTTTGTAGAATGCTTGTGTCAGCTGGAGAGTCGATTATGGCGCCCAGTTTGCAGTCATCTGCGAACTTGGTCAGCCACAGTCCTTCTGTGTTGGCCTGTACCTCCGAGAAATATATACCGAACAAGAGAGGTCCCAGGACTGAGCCTTGTGGGACGCCACTTGTAACTGGTTTGGAGTCTGACATGGCTCCAGCAATTCTAACCATGTGGGTTCTGTCCTTGAGCCAGTTTGCAACCCATCTAGTGACATAGGGGATTATATTTAAGCTGGTGAGCTTATCTATAATGCCTGAGTGGGGTATTGTATCGAAGGCTTTTGCGAGGTCCAGGTAGGCTGTGTGGGCCACCTTCCCCTCGTCAATGGCCTTGTTGACTGTTTCAAAGAAATCGACCAGGTTTAAGAGGCAGGATCTGCCCTTAACAAAGCCGAACTGGGTGGGATCCAGTGTCTGTAGTTCCCCAATATCTTTATTTATGAGGTCCATGATGATCCTTTCCATACCTTTGCAGACCAAGCTAGTCAGGCTTATGGGGCGATAGTTTCCAGGATCCGTTGAGGCACCACCTTTGTGGAGAGGGACCACTGTTGCTGTACGCCACTCTTTGGGTACATATCCTGTAGTAAGGCTGAGATTGAACAGTAGTTTTATGTTTGGGTTTAGTTCTTCTTGGAGTTCATGTAAGACGCAGCCCGGGACACCGTCTGGTCCCACTGATGCTATGTTTTTTGCTTTGGAGAGGGCAGCTCTTACCTGAGCATCTGAGATGTCAGGGGGGCAGCACTCTGCTGGGATAGATATTTGCCCTTTTGGTGGGGAAGGGATGGAGAAGTTTGCGCTGAACCTGTCAGCTAGGATGTTGGCAATGTCTGTGGGTTCGGTGTATTTTTTGTCATTTTGGACTAATTCTGAGCATATCTGGGAATTCCCACCCAGGTTCCTAACATAACTAAAGAAAGCCTTGTGATTATCCTTAGTGTCCTGTGCAATTTTTCTCTCAAAGCTGGCCTTAAGACGATTTTATGAGTGCCCGTAGTTTTTTGCTAATGCTGATCAGAGATGCCTTCCCTTTTTGGGATTTTGCTCTATCATGTAGTAGCTTCCTCCTTCTATTGTATAGTTTGTTTATGGCTGGGGTCCACCAGACAGGACGCCTGCCTTTGGAGGATTGGGTCTTGGTTTTGTTTGGGATTGCATGATCCATGCATTCCTGAAGGTGTTCATAGAATGCGTTTATAAAGGATTCTGCGGTCTGGGCCGTATTTTCCACAGGCGGCTTTGAAGGATTCCACCTCAGTTTTGAGGAGTGTGAAATTTGCTTTAGAGAAGTTTTTCACTGTGGTTTTCTGGGCAGGGGCTGGGGTCGGGATGTGAATATCTAATGAGATTAATTTATGGTCTGATCTTACCAGTGAGGGATACACTTCTGGTCTGGAGCATAGAGTCCCCATGTTGGTGATGATCAGGTCCAGTATGTTTTCCCCTCTTGTGGGAGTGGTAACAAGTTGTTCCATAGCATTTGAGTTTATAAATTCTAGGAACCTTTGGGCTAGGGTGTTGGAGCTAGAGTAATGCTCCCAGTCTATGTTTGGGTAGTTGAAGTCGCCCAATATAATGGTGTTTGGAGAGACCTTCATATTTTCCAGTGTTCTCAGGAAGGCCGAGTGGGGTTCCTAGGTTTGGGAGGGTGGTCTGTAGCAGGCTATAAACTGGAAGGCAGTTTTACCCACTGTTAGTTGCACATGGATAGTCTCTGATGCTTCGTGCTGTGCCACCAACCTGGAGGTGTGGGTATCTTTGACGAATATTGATACTCCCCCTCCTTTTGTGGTTCGGTCCAAGTTTTGGGGCCGAAAAACATGGTATGAGGTATAGCCTGGTAGTGCTGGGGTGCTCTTGAGAGCCTTGGGAGTATAGTTTTTAGTGTAGACTCCTGGCAATGAGCTATAAAACCTCAAGGTTTAGGTGAGTTGAGGTTGCTATGTTGGAAAGTTTGTCAATTTGGTATTGCCTAAAAAAGGCTCTTTGGGTGTGGATAAAGTTTTAGCCAGCATTTGAAAGCCTACCAAGAACAGGTGCAGACGACCCCTGACAAAGCAATGTGATCTGTTAACTATGTCCTTCCATGCTGACAAATATTAGATCCCCCTAGAATGACACGAGAAACTCAGCCAATTATTTAAATAATTAATTTCCATACTGTGACATCATCCTCGGTAAAGGTAATATCCTGCTCATTGCAAAGCTCATATCAGCCTGAGACACATTGTTTGAGAGTTCCATAATGTCTCTCTTCATATAGTCCAGGGAGGTATGTCTCAAGTCATTTACACCTGCATGGAGTACGATGAAATCTTTCTGGTACCTGTAGTGTAATGACTTCAGTACGTGTGTAATTTGGCAGATCTTGGCTTCACATAGGCAAGTAACTACTATCTTCTCCTTGTTCACCTTGATTAGAGGGGTATCAGTATGTCTTACAATGGAGTTCCCTATAATTAGAGTCCTGTGAAGTGTCTTTGCTTGCCTTATTCACTTTGTATTTGGGGCTCTACTGAGTGTGGCTGTATGTGTAGTGTTATGTGTTGTTTGACATACTTTGCCAATGGGTGATCTAGGAGGTCTTTCTTGATTGGGAAGTTTACATTTAAGTGCCTCATCATACTTTAGTTTGTGTGTGTGTGTGTATGTGTGTGTGTGTGTGTGTGTGTGTGTGTGTGTGTGTGTGTGTGTGTGTGTGTGTGTGTGTGTGTGTGTGTGTGTGTGTGTGGTATTTGTGGTGGGCATTGTGTGCGTGGTTTTGACAACCTGATGTGTACTTGTATGAGAGGTAGCCTGCAAACCTCTCACATAAACTCACAGGTAAGTACTAGGCTGTGAGTCAAAAATGGGACAACTGCTACATTGTCTTTAAATTCCCATATCCACCAAGCTGGCTGCAGAGATGTTAGGAAATTACATATTCATGTTGCCCGGTCCTTTAATTGGTGAATTACAAGAATGTGGCATACAGGGGCTAGTACATGTGCTTTATTTGGGTAGACTAGCCTGTAAAATACTAAAGTCTACTAAATTTCATGATATTGCCATGCAACTTATGAACTAGCTGCTCTAAGCTTGTTTGCATGCAAGATTCTTGCTCTATATTTACTGCTTTACATTATACCGTTTTACAGATAGATCTATAGTGAAAATTTGCTTTCTAGGTGTTTGCTTCTGTACAAGGCACTGCAAACAGCCACTGCATCATGAACAGCTCTGCGCAAACACTCCAAATTTATACCAACACTGAAAAAACAGAAACCAGACTACTAAGACCCCTGGCCAATAAAACAAATATACTTAGAGACCTTTTGAGTGTTTCCCAGCTCAGACAGACAGGGCAAACACCTCCTGTAACCAGATAAATAATTAATCCAGCCCCAGTAAAAAGAATACCACAAATGCAATGCTGCTACAAACAACTTAAACAGTTACAGAACTTACAACAGGCAATTTCAAGGCAAACAGTCTAACAGCAGGAACAGTGATAGGCAAAGCACTTTTTAGTAAACACATTAGTGAAATGCAAAAAAAATAAATAAATAAAGCAAGGATATGGCAGTGATTACTTACAAGGTGATTTCAATGCACTCTAACAAAAGCTAGACCAAGGAAAAGCAAATGCACTTTATATTGACAAAATACAGAAAAATGCAAAAAAATTTTGAAAATACAGCAGCAGTCTTCAGAAATGTAATGTTCTACTGCTACTTCTCTCACCAGGAGCAAAGCAGAAACACCAATCCCAAGCTGATTACTGAAAAGCAGTTCCCCAGCTCTCCAGTTATTGGTAGCTTAGCACTAGGTGTTACAAATTTAGCTAGAAAGAAGTGAGTAAAACTAATAAACTATGAATAGTGCAGTGTGGACTAACGGAGTGAGGTGATATGAAACAGGAGGTAACACAGCCTTTAAAAGTCTAAGGGGAGGGCCATCCCAGTTTGATCTTTCAGTGCCCAGCAGAATGATTAGATGAGATAGGATTGGGAGAGGCTTCTAAAGCTAAATTTACAGTAGAGGTGGGCAAATCAAGTTTAAAAAGCAAAAGAGGTAATGTGTAGTTAGGTGGGGAAACCAGGCTTAAAGATTTCTCAAAACGGGAAATCAAAGCAGTAAATAAAATGCAAAAACAGAACAGACAACATAAGGCAGATTTAAATGGCTAAAAAATAAGTGCAGACATGCAGACACAAAGAAAATAAAATTACTTCTCTTGTTTATTTTCTGTTTTTAAAACTCTAGCAGGGAGCCAAATAATTGTTTGCTTGCAAACACAGCTTAAACCTTATTGAAAGACCAGATCAGGCCAGGCTATACTGTTGTATATTAAATATCAACCAGTGAAGAAAAACAAGTGAAATATGAAGCCTATATGTTAATAGTTGAAAGTCTTCCCTTGGATTAGGAGTATATCAAGCTCTCACCTGGATACAAACATAATCTCAGGCTGCCCCAAAACAAAGGCCTACAGATTTCTCAAAACCAGAAATCAAAGCAGGAAATGAAATGAAGACACTGCAGAAGGCAAATCTAAATGGTTAATAAGCAAGTGCAGTTCATTAACCAATGAAAAACAAGTGAAATCAAAACAGTAAACAAAATGCAAAAATATAAGAGACACTACAGAGGACAGATCTAAATGACCAAAAAGAAAAGTAAATGCAGTCAATAAGAAAGAAAATAAAATTACTTCATCTGCTTACTTTCTGTTTTTAAAAGTCCAGCAGGGTGCCTTATAATTGTTTGCTTACAAATGTAGCCCAAGCCTTATTGAAAGATGTTAAGAGAAAAAGTTTTAAAAACATACTGTTATTTGTCTTTTTCCTGTTCTTGCAAAGTGAACATGTTATTTGTTGGGATATGCCTATCAAAGATGGGCCTCATCT
Source organism: Protopterus annectens (assembly GCF_019279795.1). Taxonomy (NCBI): domain Eukaryota; kingdom Metazoa; phylum Chordata; order Ceratodontiformes; family Protopteridae; genus Protopterus; species Protopterus annectens. Next base: position 188,666,460 of record NC_056737.1, on the reverse strand, counting down.
GTGAACAAATTGCAGCATTGCTTATGAATCTGAATGATATCTGTTTTCTGCATTTCAGAATAAAGAGATTTGGTTATGGCTCAGTGAAGCCTGGGATAAGGACGCACAGCCTAGTAAGAGTTAATTTACTGGGGCAGGCTGTGTGTCCTGGAAAATTTGAGCTACCGTTGAATTGAACATTCTGTACTTCTTGAACATTCTGTAGTAGCTGTGGGTTTGAGGTAATTTGTGATAAACATGTTTATCCTATATGTTTTTCGTAGCCAACTGTCAACGGTCAGAAATGTAACAAAAAGTTGTTTTGCTTGTAATATAAAAGTTGATGTCAGTAAACAAGTTGATCAGATCAGATCAGAGGAGATCAGATCAGTCCAGACCGGACATCTTGGCCAACATGCTGTGTAATCTGGTTAGCTGCTAATAAAGAAAATTCATCACCTGAGGCAGATGCGACTCGTTTGAATTTTTTCTTCTGACATTTTGGTCCTTCGACCGGAAACCTCTACGAAGATACGGATCAGACCGACAGAGAGACCGAAAAACCTGTGCAGGTGAGGGTTTCTCATCTTAAGATTCCCTCGACTGAAAGCCCACCGACTGATTTGTCGTTGAAAAGAGGCCAGCCGCTCTCTGATCCCTATCTGAGGGACGGTTTCTGAACAAAAAGGGGAAACGGAGTCTCATCTGGTTCAGGTAGGATGAAAAATAAATTTCTTTTAATTTAATTTAATCTTGTCGACAAGGTTTTATTTTTAGTTAAGGATGGGTAGGATTACTTGTTAAGATTATTTTGTTAGGGTCACCCGTTAAGATAGTCCCATTTTATAATAAGCCCTGTAAAATAATTTTGATACAGTCCTAAATACCTGAAGAAGAAAAGAAAAAAAAAAGGGGGAAAGTAAAATAAGAAATATAGGGGAAACATGGGTTTGAGTCGCTGCAAGTGTGAGAGTGATGCCTGTTTAAATGTTGATGCTAAGTATATGAAAGGTTTAAACAAAAATAATGTTAAATTTTTGAAAAAGTGGAAGTCGAGATATGATTTTGATGGTACACTGAATAAGAATGCCTATGCAAAATTGGTTAGAGATTTGAAAAGAGATGCGGGAACTAGAACTAAAAAACAAACAAAGACAATTGGGATTTCCCCAAGCACAAAAATGGTTAGAAGAGGCAAATAACCGAGCTATAAAAGAAAAACAGTGCCAGGAAAAAGAAAAAATAAATCAAAAGGGATCACTGGTGCCAAGTGGAAAAGTAGCTTTATTTTTAGATAAGGAGGATGAGCATACAGTTTGTGCGGTACAAAGGCAGGCAACTGCTCCACCGTATGGGGAAATTGCTGCTGCTGTACCGGCGGAACCTCCTCAATATCAGTCTGAAGATGTGGGATCTGCACAGCAGGGTGGGTTATTGGCTGCTCAAGGAAACGTTGTGACCCCTCCAATTTACCCGCAAATTCCCGTAGTACCCAAGGTTGCTTTGCAACAGGTAGACCAACCTATGCAGTTAAGGTCGGGACCAGCAGGGCAAAGACGTTGGGCCATTAAACTTTCTGACCACTCAGAAGCCCTACCCTTAATACAAGTTGCAAACCCACAAGCAGGGGATGTTGGACAAGAGCCAACTATTTTAGTTTATCGTCCCTGGGCTAGAGAGGATATAAAACGAGCTACGGATGGTATTCCTCATCCCAAGGTTAATTTTCAAAAGTTTTCTGAGGACATAGTTGGTATGCGTTTAAGTTATCATCTAAATGGTTTAGAAGTAGAACAAGTAGTGTGACAAATCCTGGGTCCAGATTGGCACTTAGTTTGTGGTACTTGGACATGTAAGGCAGATGACGGCACTACATTAAAGCATAATTCTGGGGTGTTAGACACGCGAGTCACTGATCTGTTGAAGAGAATTTCTGATAAGTGGCGTCCAAGAGCAGATTGGACAGTAATAAATCAGTGCATCCAAAATGATGATGAATCTGTAGATCACTATATTGTAAGATTGACAGAAGTGTTCAATAACCATTGTGGAATGATGATTCTGCAGGATCAGACTACTGATAGTCCGTACGAACAGCAATTGAAAAACACTTTTCTTAAAGGTTGTAAGGCTCCGATAAATAGTTTTATAACTAAGCATATGGTTGATCACAGAACATGTAGACTGCAACCTTTGTTTGAATATGCACAGCATGCTGAGCAACATTTCAATTTAAAAAAGAAAAAGAAAGTACAAGTGTTAGCAGTAGGGGATGATGGTGGTATATTCTTGGTACAGGACCAAAGGGGGCAAGGGCGCCGTGGTGGCGTACAAAGATGTGGGGGCCCGAAATGGGACACGTCGTATAAACAGGGTGGACATTCAGAGGAATATGAGGGGAGGTTAAAACGTGGAGAATGTTTTAAATCCGGTAGACGTGGGCACTTTGCTGCTGACTGCGAAGAGTGGCAACATCCCCCACAGCTTATGAACAAGGGCTCCGCATGACTATATGATAGTAAAGGAAGGCGCCAAATTAATTATTGTGATTATTGTAGAGAAGAAGAAAGCGAGAATGATTGTGATGATGATGAGGCAGACACTCTCTGCGATGAATGTCATGACACCCAGGAAATTAAGGAAGGGCGGGATTGTGACTGTGAAGTCATAAACCTGGCACATTTGGGTATTGCTATGCATCTGGATCAAAAACCCATGATAGAGTTTTTGGTTGAGGGACAGAAAGTGGAGTTTTTATGTGATTCAGGTGCATCGCGTACACTTTTGGGTCCAGAAATTCTACCCCCGAACTGCGAAACAGATGAGTTTGTCCTTGTGAAAGCGGCAAATGGGAAAATCTATAAGGAACCACTGTCTCATCCTCTATTGTTCACAGATCCGCAAACAAACCAAACTGTTAGGTGTAGGGTAATTATATCGAAAGTTTGTCCAGTTAATTTTCTGGGAAGAGATTTGATGCATTTGTTTGGAATAGTGGCTATTCCCACACCTAAAGGCATTGAGGTGGAAAGGTTAGCGGATGGCTTGGTGGTACAAGGAGTACAAGACTTGTTTTACTGGTATAGCCAGGACTTGATTTCAAATGGGCCGGGGAGGGTTGATACAGATTTGATCAACCTAGCTTTAAGTAAATCTAGGAGCGGGTCACCGCAGGTTGCGGCGCACTTACATTGCACTATGTACTACAGACAGGCCCCTGGTCCGGATAAAGAATTTGAAAAAGAATTCTTTAGGCACAAATGTGCAAGGATAATTTTGAATGATATGTTTTGGGATAAGCAAGGTAATACAGTAGTGACCTGTACTTTGACCAAGGAAATGAGTTCTTTATATCGCTCAGGTTATAGCCCACATATTTCAATTACTAAAGTGGTGGGGACACATTGGGTAGATTTGGCGAAAAAGGTAACAAATTGGGACACAATGTCCGAAAGTCAGTTGAAGGATCAACAGATCCAGGTACAAAGATTAAATTGGGTGACTTGGGCACAACCAAGTGTGCACCTCAGGGATGACAAAACAGAAATGGCATGACAAATCCTCCTAACTCAAGAGGAAGATAGAGCGTTAAGTGCCTTACCTGTAGAATTATGGTCAAAAGGTAAAGGGGATGTAGGACTGATGAAAACAGCAGGTGAAGTTTGTATAACTCCAAAGTCAGGTTTTAGACCTCGTAAGCACCAATACCCGCTAAGTAAACATGCAGAGGAAGGAATTAAGCCAGTCATTGAGCAGCTAAAACAGGTAGGAATTCTTGTTGAATGCCCAGATTCGCCCTGCAATACTCCATTGTTTCCTGTAAAGAAACTGGATGGATCATGGAGGTTGGTTCAGGATTTACAAGCAGTTAATCCAGCTGTGATCCCAAGAGCACCGGTGGTCCCTGACCCATGTACATTACTTAATGATTTACTACCTCAGCACAGATATTTTTCTGTGATAGATATAAGCAATGCCTTTTTCTCCATACCACTACATAAGGAGAGTAGATTTTGGTTTGCATTCACCTATCAAGGTAAAAGATACACCTACACCAGATTGCCACAGGGCTATTGTGAGAGTCCGACAATATTCGCACAAGAAATGGCTGCGAATTTAGCTCAGTTTGTTCCCCCAGAGGGAAGCCAGGTTCTGTTGTATGTAGATGATATTTTGTTGGCCTCACCCACGCAGGAAAGTTGTAGAAAGGATACCCTTGCCCTTCTTAGGTTTTTTAGCTGAGCAAGGACATAAGGTAAATAAAGAAAAGTTACAATTGTGGAAAGCACAAGTAAAGTACTTGGGTTATTTAATTTCTCAGGCAGGTAGACAATTGGAGAACAAAAGAAAACAAGCAATTCTTGAGGCACCTATGTCTACGACTAAGCGGGAGATGATGTCCTTTTTAGGTGTGACTAATTTTTGTAGAAGTTGGATCCCTAACTATGCTGAGGAAGTAGGGCCATTGACAGCACTGATCTATGATACTCCCATGGTGGCTAAGAATAATATACAGTGGACAAATAAGGCAATACAGGCATTTATTAGAATTAAGCAATTGATAGCAGGATCCTCTGTTTTGGGTTTTCCGAACTATTCTAAGCCATTTGTACAAATGGTTGATTGTAAGGGAGGATATATGACTTCGGTTCTGGTACAAGTACATGGGGATAAAGAGAGGCCGATAGCTTTCTACTCCTCCAGATTAGATCCTGTTGCAAGGGCATTGCCGCATTGTGTTCAAGCTGTGGTGGCGGCCGCCATGGCAGTACAAGCTTCAGCATCATTAGTTTTGTTTCACCCATTACAATTGCAGGTTCCACATTCAGTAGCTACTATACTTTTGCAAGATAAGATACCCTTTTTATCTCCTAGTCGACATTTGTCGTGTATGACAGTGCTGCTGACACAGCCTCATATGACCATAGAAAGATGTACTACTCTTAATCCGGTGACACTTTTGCTGACTCCAGAAGAAGGTACTCCACACATTTGTTTAGAGAGCATTCATGACATAGTACTTCCCCGACCAGATTTAATGGATATTCCGTTGATAGATTCTGATCTCGTTTTCTTTGTAGACGGATCAGCAAAGAAAGACACTGTAGGAAAAGCACTAGTAGGGTATGCTGTCACCACAGAAACTGAAGTTTTGGAGGCAAAAGGATCGTCAAACATTTATTCTGCACAGGCAGCTGAGTTGGTGGCTTTGACTCGAGCTTGTACCTTAGGGGAGGGTAAAAAAAGTGACAATTTATACAGATAGTCAATATGCTTTCTCCACTGTACATGTTTTCGCTCAGCTATGGAAGAATAGGGGAATGGTTACTGTGACAGGCAAACCAATAAATCACAGAGATTTAATTTTACAGTTGTTAGATGCAGTGCAACTACCACTTCAGATAGCGATATGTAAATGTTCCGCACATACCAACAGAAAAGATCCTGTCTCCAGGGGAAATGCCCTTGCTGATATGGCTGCAAAAAAGGCAGCTCAAGAAAATGATTTGCTTTTACATGATAATGATTTGTGCCTGGACACCTCTTAGACTTAGAGACACTAAAAGTAATGCAAACATTGACGACACAGAAGGAAAAATGTCGTTGGGTAAAATATGGTATCACTCAACAGAGTGGGTTGTATAGGGCATCAGATGGCAAAATGGTATTACCCTCAAACCTTTTTAGGTATGCGGCATTGGTTAGCCATGGACCTGCCCATGTAGGAGTACAGACGATAATTCAGATAGTGTCTAAGGTGTTTTGGTGTAAAGGGTTTTCAACTTATGCAAAGCAATTCTGTTTATCTTGTTTATTATGTGCAAAGTATCATGCTCAGGGGGGAGTATAAAAGTCTCAGCAGGCATTCCCTACCCCTCCGTATCCATTCCACACACTCTGTATGGACTTTATTGAATTGACACCCTCATTGGGAAAAAGGTTCTGTTTGGTCATTATTGATGCTTTTTCTAAATGGGTAGAAGCTTTTCCAGTGAAGCACCTGAATGCACAAACAGTAGCAAAGCTTTTGACTACAGAAATAATTCCCTGATTTGGCCAACCAAGATGCATTTACAGTGATAATGGGTCTCATTTTGTTAACCAGATTGTTCAGAAATTGAGTCAAGTGTTTCAAATTGATCTCAAAAATCATTGTGCTTACCATCCCCAATCAGCTGGACTGGTGGAAAGAAACAATGGTGTCTTGAAGAGTAAGCTCCGCAAACTAATGGCAGAAACACATAGGTCATGGACTGCGTACCTTCCGTTGGCACTCCTGTACATGCGAATCTCACCTTCCTACAAAGGACTTACACCATTTGAACTTTTGTTTGGGAGACCATATTACATCCCGCAGTGGCAAGGATTGTTGCCAGCGGAACGTGAGGGGGGTGAGGATCTAGCGGACTATATGAAGAAGCTGCTAAATGTCAAATCTCTTGTAACCAATGACTCCTTTGCAGATTCCAGAAATGAAACCTTGTTAAGCGTAGCACCTGGGGACTGGGTGTGGATTCGAATTGTGAAGAGAAAGAATTGGTCATCCCCCAGGTGGGAAGGCCCATACCAAGTACTTATCTCGACACCTACAGCTGTAAAGATCGCTGAGAGGACTTTGTGGATTCATATCACCCCCTGTAAAAAACTCAAGGCTCTTCCTTCTGCCATTGATATTGGTCAAACTCCACTGGACCTCTGAGCACAAAGTCTGGCTACAAAGGGGGATTAGCCCAATAGGGGTTAGTTCGTCTCAAACCCAGTGAAGAAACCAATGGCCCGAGGTAGTCCTTAGGGAGGATGGCCATGTTCAACTGGTACTTGAACTGTCACATGATGATGATTTTGGTGGCGAAAGTAAATATGTCCATACGAGAAGGAACAGTTGCAAGAGAAAAAGGAATGGTGGTGCTGCAAGCGCAAACAGGTGTTACTACTGTGTTTAAGGTGAAACTTTGTGAAGGAATTTTGGACTGTTCTAAATGGAACAATAATAATTTCTTGACTCATGCAAAATACTTGTGCAATAGAGACTGTACGTCCTGGTCAAGTGTTTGGTGGTCAACAGATGTGAATGGATGGGAAACAAGTGGTGCAGTGATACCAGAGAAAGATAAAAGCAGGCAACAAAGAATAAAATTGTGCATTTCCAAGGTACCGGAGTAGTTACTATAACCATTGTGTCACCACAAGAAAGTGATTCAGGAGCTTATGGAATCGGAGTGTCTCTTCCAACTAGAACTGATCCTTTGGGGAACCTCCAACTTAAAGTACAAAGCCTTAAGAATGTTACAAATAAAGCAGATTTTGCCTTCACAAAAGAAGAACAATTGTTACTCGAGACGGGATTTGTACACCATAATGAATGGTTATCTTGGGTTAGATATAGTACCCGAGAAGCACATCATGAGAACTGTATTTCTTGTGCTGAAGGTAAACAGCAATTAGCAACAGTCCCATTGATGCAAGATGAAGGTAACCTAACGTGTCTGTTGAAATTATTCTTCAACAAAACTGAAGATAAATGCAAAGATGAAACCCAGTGTTTTCCGGTCATAAGCAAAGTTGAGAAACCGCCTGCAGCGATTTCCTATCCAGGTTCGTATATGTGCATTTCCAGAGATGGCACAGGGAAAAATTATGGCAATATGGGACAGAACTATTGCAATGTTACTGTGAATGGCAATGGGAATCCATTTCTGGAGAACCAAACTCATAGTTTAGCAGATGTATGGTGGTTATGTGGAGGCAACAAACTCAGATCAAGGCTTACGATTCCCTGGAAGGGAACTTGTGCACTTGTAAAGTTAATTCTGCCATTCTACATTTTCCCAGTTCCAGCAAGCAATTTCGTAAGAGAACTTGAAATAAAGCCGAAGTGGTTGAGTAAGAGAAAAAGAGAGGCACCGAAGCAATCTTTCGATAATGGTGTCTACATCGATAGCATTGGCGTACCAAGAGGCGTACCTGATGAATACAAAGCAATAAACCAAATAGCAGCTGGTTTTACATCCATCTTTGTCTGGATTCAACCTAATAAGAATGTGTACTGGATCAACTACATTTACTATAACCAGCAGCGTTTTGTGAACTATACCAAAGATGCATTGAAAGGAATTGCTGAACAACTGGTGGCCACTTCGCAGGTGGCATGGCAGAATCGAATTGCATTGGATATGCTCCTGGCCAAAGAAGGAGGAGTTTGCAAGATGTTTGGGACTTTCTGTTGTACATATATTCCAAACAACACTGCGCCTGATGGAAGTATCACTCGAGCTTTGAAAGGTTTGGAGATGTTATCTGAAGAATTGGCAGAGAACTCTGGGGTAAATAATCCCTTTACAGACTTTCTACAAGTGTGGTTTGGAAAATGGAGTCATCTTATCAGCAGTTTCCTGGTGTCCGTTGGAGTCGCTGTGGCTATCGTGGTGGTATGTGGTTGTTGTTGTATACCCTGTATCAGAGGTCTTCTACAAAGACTGGTGGATACTGCTGTTACGAAGACGATGTACCAGCAATTGCAACAGACTGGTGAAAGTGAATACATTGAAATGTGACTCTTTGCAAATGTTTTTGAAGTTAAAAAATTTGTCTTGCCAATGAAGTAATGTATGCAAAGAAAAACTTAGTTTTTACCATATATTGCCGAAATAAAAGACAAATAAAAGTGTTTTCAGGGGGGAAATGTTAAGAGAAAAAGTTTTAAAAACATACTGTTATTTGTCTTTTTCCTGTTCTTGCAAAGTGAACATGTTATTTGTTGGGATATGCCTATCAAAGATGGGCCTCATCTGTGAACAAATTGCAGCATTGCTTATGAATCTGAATGATATCTGTTTTCTGCATTTCAGAATAAAGAGATTTGGTTATGGCTCAGTGAAGCCTGGGATAAAGACGCACAGCCGAGTAAGAGTTAATTTACTGGGGCCAGGCTGTGTGTCCTGGAAAATTTGAGCTACCGTTGTTGAATTGAACATTCTGTACTTCTTGAACATTCTGTACTAGCTGTGGGTTTGAGGTAATTTGTGATAAACATGTTTATCCTATATGTTTTTCATAGCCAACTGTCAACGGTCAGAAATGTAACAAAAAGTTGTTTTGCTTGCAGTATAAAAGTTGATGTCAGTAAACAAGTTGATCAGATCAGAGGAGATCAGATCAGTCCAGACCGGACATCTTGGCCAACATGCTGTGTAATCTGGTTAGCTGCTAATAAAGAAAATTCATCACCTGAGGCAGATGTGACTCGTTTGAATTTTTTCTTCTGACAAAAGACCACATAGTAGAGTATGGCTTCAATCCATTAACCTCTTGGTTACAGGCCCAGCATTCTTCAGCTGCACCATTGTGCTGCATGGTGAAACAACTTAAGTATTACAAAGGTGGAGTTGTATAACATCTTGATTCCATATTTATTTAATTACAGGCTGTTTTACAAACAGAAATTGAACTGCAACAGCAGATGAGGTATCCATTACCCAAGTCATCAAAAATAGCCTCAAAAGTACAAAAACAAATGCAAATACATGAAATAAAATTGCATTGTTTAATAAAAAAAACAAAAAAAACAAACAAACAATGAAAACAATGTTGATTGCTAAAACTGTCATTAGATGTTTAATTTCCACTGAACCTGTACCAATGGTTTGACATAATCCTGCATCCAGCACACGCTACATAATAGTTTTGCACTTTTCATTTCCCAATTCCCACTTGCTGCAGCAGCAGCTTTGATAGATGGTTTAGCTGACAAGAAACTATGAGATATGGTCACCTCTGACTGTGCTCTCAGTTGCTTTGGTAACCATCTGTATCACTTTCTTATTATGTGATCCTCTCCAAGTTCGTAAGTCTAAGTGCATGAGTGTTTGCTTGTTTAGCTGAATCTCAGGCACCATGCTCTAGATCATATATCTGTTTTAGGTAGGTCTTCCCCATTCTCTTATTTAAATAACTATTATAGAGGAGCATATTCCTTTTTTCTAGCCTTTCTTTTGTTTTATCTATTCATATGATTTTATAAGGGAGCAATGTATAAATGTAATTTTTTTTTGAGTGAGTTTTTTTTTTTTTTTTTACAAAACCAAAAGTATCTTATCTACATGCACTGATAAAGAAATCCTGTAAGAGATTCTTAAAATTCACAGTAAGAAAGCAATAGCTCCAATTTAACTCCTTACTATCTGTCCTTCCATGTTCACCAAGTGCTAGTTTCGACTTATCTAAGAACTATTCCTACCCAGGGTGTTTAAATGTACCTCAGCCTATTTGATTTAACAGATAGTTGTAGTCTCTGCACTCCAGTATCAGTGAGACCTGGCTGTTTTCAGAAATTTAGGTTTCATTCTCACTCTAGAAAAAAATCAGTCTTATGACATTCTTGGGTTAAAAAAATATCGTCTGTTGTCATGGATTCAGTGTTGCTTTCAAAAAATAAATTTAAAATACATTTTGGAGTTCTTTCAGTAGACCATCATCCAACATATTTTGTTACCCAGGATGTTTATCAGGATTTTTGGAATGCATATCTTTTGCCATTGTGACAGTCTGTAATACCACACATATATAAAGAAAATCAAACGGTCTCTCTGGAATCTTCTGAAGCAGTACAAAGATTCCTTAGGTCTCTCCTGTAGGCAGAGTACATATACCTGAATGTTCATAATGTTAAATGATTTTAAGCTGGCAGAAGCAACCAACATGGATTGGATTGCTTCTGCTGGGGTTAAGACAGAGAGAAATCATGAACAGTGGGGATCGGGGAATTTGTACTTTCCCCACTGTACAGTGATCTCAGACTTGATCTGTATATAATTAGCAGGGTTTGTGGGGTGAAGGGGAGCTTGACCCCCCCCCCCCCACAAAAAACATGTTTTTTTTTTGTTCTTTTGGCTTTCAATCTTTTGGGGTTTAGCTGTTTGATATATGTGAATTTCGATATTTTGAAGTTCATCCCTCCTGTGATATTCTTATCTTATCATTTATTTATTTATTTATTCCAGTTTGATTACCAGGGAAGTCCACTGGGTCAATATGGCCCATTTTCAGTGGAGGCCCGGGGAGAAAAGCTCCGAGAATGCATTAAAAATATGTTACATACAGGATTTCAACACAATCAAGATTTTAGAAAGCATTAAACAGTTTACAGAATATGATTGCAAGGAATACAAGACAGTATGAGAGTACAATTCATATTGAAATTGATTAAAATTTTGCTTTTTACATTAAAGTTATGCTTATTACATTTGCATAATAAAGCAGTAATTCTTTGAGATTTCTAAACTGAGAGTTAAGGTTGTATAGAATTTGCCTGTAGTGAATGATTCAGGGATGGAGAAATAGCAGTGGTGCTTTGAGTGCATGTATTAGAGATAGAAATTAGTGCTCAATATTTACAATATTTACATGTTTTGTTGAGCAAGTATAGTTCTAGGAGTAGAAGGATTAGGTAGTATTTACCAGTTTTGTTGAGCAAATCTAGCTCTAGGGGTAGAAGTAGTTAAGTAGAGGGATAAAGCTGCAGGGGATTGCAGGGAGAGATTGATATAGTTGTAGGAATATGTCTATAGGAGGAGAATAGGGCAAATGTGTCAGAAAGAGGAGACTCTTATACTAGAAGTGATCCAAGATTAAGTAGGGAGGAGGCAGGGACATTTCTGTTTAGTAGACAGGTGTTTGAAAGGTAGGGCCTTGAAATTTTCGGTGTTTGGAGTGGCACTTAGTGGGGAAGGAAGGGAGTTCCATTTTTTGCCCAGGGCATAGGAGAGGAGCAGATGGCCGGCAGGATGTTTAGGTTTGTGGATAGAAATTAAGTTCTAATGTTCAGATCTAAGGACTCTGTTGGGAATAAGGTGGAAGGATATTAGTTAGAGCGGGGCATTTTGTAGGATAAAATATGAGTGAGAGTGCTATGGAGAGTTGTAGGTAATCTAAGTAGTTTGGTAGTTCTAGCCAGTTCAGGGATTGTAGGGTGAGGCAGTGATGAGTGGAGTCTTTGGATTTGGAGGCAAATTTAGAGATTTTATTGTATCAGCTTTCTAGTTTAGGGGTGGTAGAGGAAGACAGGTTGGTTAGGGGAGGTGCACCATATAGTAAGGAAGGAAGGAGAAAAGTAGAGTCCAGAGTGTGCCTAGTTGTGTTTGAGAAAAAGTGGCTGTTCCTATACAACATACCTAGCTTTTGGTGTTTTTTTTATGTTGTGTTGTACATGTATATCGAGCTTTAGTTGTTCATCAACAATTACACCAAGAAGTTTAGTGGAAAGGACGACTTCTATAGGTGTGTTTGTTTGGCTGAGGATTTTGAAGTCGCTTTTATTGAAGGGGTAGTTCTTAGAGGGTGAGAATAGAAGAATTTTGTATTTGCTAGCATTAAGAGAGAGGTGGTTTTGGTGCATCCAGTTTTCAGTTTTTGAGAAGGCAGTTTGTGTTTTAGACAGCCATTCAGGGAGGTTTGAGGCAGCAGACTAGGGTTGAGTCATCCTCATACTGAATGATTTTGGCATCAGGAATAGCAGTGTGAAAGTTATTGATGAAAATGTTAAATAGCATAGGACCAAGGATGGATCCCTGTGGGACACCAGTGGGGGTGGTTAAGAAGGAAGAGATGGTGTTTTTTCCATTTGACAGCCTGAGATCTGTCCGATAGGTAGCTGGAGAACCAGGAAAGAGTTCTAGGTGCGATGTGAAGGTTAGAGAGATGGTAAAGAAGATGGTTGTGGGAGATAGTGTCAAAAGCCTTGGACAGATCAAGTAGAACAGTAGAAACTTGCTGCCCTGAGTCCAGGCTTTATTAACAGTATCTAAGAAAGAGATTAGGGCAGTATTGGTGCTGTGGCCAGGGTGGAAGCCATGCTAGGTGGGTGTGAGGAGGTTATTTTGGGTCAGGAATGGCATAAGTTAGAGATGGATGCACTTTTCAAGAATTTTTGAGATGGGGAGAGTAAGGCAATAGGGTGGAAGTTTGAGATGCAGGTATTTTTTCTTCCCTTGTGGAGAGGGAGAATGAAGGCTGAGTGCCAGAGTTTGGGGATGTAGGATTCTTTTATTGATCTGTTTATAATGATACTGATTGAGAGAGCAATACTATCTGCTGCAAGTTTTAGATAGGATGAGGGGATGTTGTTGGGTGCATTAGAGCATGGCTTGAGTTTGGATAGGAGTTTTTTTATGAGAGTTGTAGAGACAGGTTTGAGCTCAAATAGAGGAGGATGGTTGTTTGGTGGGATTGGTGGGGGAGGGGGAGGATTAGCTGGGTTGTTGTTGGGAAAGGATTTAGTGAGGGCGAAAATGGTTTTGATGAAGAAAATTAAATTCAGAGCCTAGTTCAAGGTCAGTTTTGCTTGGGTTGGGGCAGGGATTTGGTTTTGAGCCTGGATGTAGAAGTGAGTTTATAGACTTTCAAAATTGTTTAGGATTAATACGGTTGTTAAGACTGGAGCTTAGTGTAGTAGATTTTTTTGTCTTTGTTGATTAGCTGTTTAGCAAGGTTACGGAGCTGTTTGTATTGAAGTAACGTGTTGGGCATGTTTTTTTTTGGTGAAGTTTCCATAGTTTGTCCCTTTTGTGCATAATTTGTTTGGTCTCTTTGGTAAGTCGTGGAGCTGTGTTATTTTTGATCCTTTTATTTCTTGGGGGAGCTACGGAGTTTAAAGTATCAAGGAAGACAGTGTTGAAATGGTCTATAGCTTTATCAAGGGCTAGGTTGTTTAGCATATGCCAGCTCATTTGTTTGAATAAATTAGAGAAGGTAATGGGGTTGAAGTTGCTAAGGTTGCGAGTTTGGATAAATTGATGCTGGTATGGGGAAGAGCTAGTAGACTGATGGATAAAGGCAGGGAGATGGTCACTAACGGTATCAGGAATTGTGCCAGAGTTGCTTATTCTGTTAATGTTAGAGACAAGAATCCAGTCTAAGGTGGATCCCAGGGGATTAGTTTTGTTAGGTCGGGTGATAGGATTGTCTGAGTGAAATTGTAGAGACTGATGGATAGGGAGGAGGAGGGGCATTTGAGTTTGTTCCAATCAATATTTACATCTCCTAAGATGTAAGTTTCATAGTTGATTTTTGTGGAAGCCCATAGGAGAATTTCTTCAAGTACTGATATATTATTTCCAGGGGAGATATAGAGGGCAATGAAGCAAATATTTTTGTGCTTGTTTAATTTTAGTAGTCAATCGGTTAGTTCAGTTTTCTGGAATTGTTGGATTGGAATTTGGAGAGGAATTAAGGTGAGAAGATTAGAATAAACTAGGGCAGAGCCACCACCTTTTTTATTAATTCTGTCATTTCTGAGAATATGAAAACCTTGGGGCAGGATTTCTGAATCAGAGATGGAAGGTTTGAGCCAGGTTTCAGATATAGCTAAGATGTCGGGTTGGTTATGGTTTAGCCAGGAGTGAAATAGGTGAGATTTATTACTAAGACTTTGAGCGTTAATTGTAAAGATCCTTAGGGTATTATGTAGGGTGGAGAGGGTTGTGGGATTATTGGAGTTGTTACATGTAATGGGACCAGTATTACGATGGATGTCACCTGCTAGCATTAGTAGGTAGAGGGAGACATCCTTTTGGCATTTAGGTTTGCAAGGTGTAGGTTTGGGAAGGTTATAAATTAGAGTAGGAGACACTGTCTTGGCTTTAGAGGAAAAGATTTTAGGATGGAATAGGAGCAGAGGATTTGTTTGAATGAGGGAAGGTGAGATAGAGTGGAAATGAAAGGCAAAATGAGGGTAGGGGAGTGTGTGTATGGAGGTAGTTTTTGTTGGAAGTATTAGGCAGGTATGGGAGGAATAAGAGGTAGCTTGGTGTAAGGGAATTAGGAAGAGAAGAAGGAGGTAGGGGGCTTGGGAGTATTGGTGACTTAAAGAGAACGTGTTAGAGAAGAGAGAGATAGGGAAGTAAGGATTATGATGAGTGAGGAATATTGACTTTAATGGTATTGAAGGTTATAACTGAGAATAATGTGTAGTTAATTAATAGAGGTATTAAGGGAGTTTAGGGAGGGGGAAGTAGGGCTTTCAAGTTCTGTTGGGAATTGAAGTTGGTGTAGGGGAGGGTATAAGTTAAAGGGTGGGAAGAGAGTGTAGGAGTGTATGAGGGAGGGAGTTATGTGGGAGAGGTAATGAGGAGAGGAAAGGTATTTGATAATTGGGCTGTGGGGGTGTGGTAATGGGACAATAAACTAAGAGTACTGGGGGTGGGTGGGAATTGGGAGCAGGGTAGGGGAGCAGAGTGAGCCCACAGGGCGAACAGAGTGGGAAGAGCCAAAGAGGTGAGTGCAGCAGAAAAAGTATCAGCTAAGTGTAGTTTGATAGCTATAGTAGAACGATTTTAACTGCAGGTGCCGGGCAAGGTAGAGTAGGTTGACTTTTCAAGAGGGTATAGTAGAGAAAAGAATGTTTATAATTGAATGAAGTTAAAATGTCAGCTAGCTCTTAGAGATATACTAGAAACCAGTAGGAAATGTTTATAATTTAGTGAAGTTAAAGTTCTGCTAGCTCTTAGAGTGATACTAGAAACCAGTAGGGAGAGAGCTAAGAGGCTAGGGGGTTGTATAGGCAGAGACTGCCACCTAGTGGAGAACAGTAATAATTAGCAGGGGAATGACCAAATCCATTGAAGGGTGTAGTAAGTTCTTGGTTGGGGAGAAATTAGAAGGGGGAGGGGGTAAACCAGTCTGGGGTAGGCTGCTGGAGTGCACACAAGGAGGTCAGACAAAAATAGCACAGCTAGTTTTCAGTAACTAATTTCCTTGCTTTAAACACATACATTAGCTCAATCTTGTAGAGGGAACTCCTTAGATGTTGTTTTCAGTGTGCCAGGCTAGCAACTGGGATGCAGGTGCCCTCATGAATTAATCAGAAGAAATCCCCTTTTACTTAAATGCAGGGTAGGAGGACCCGAGGCTGAAAGTACTGTAGGAGAAAGAGAGAGACAATACAGAAATTAGTTAAAACTGCAGGTGAGGAAAGTGAGAGGAGAGAAAAAGAGAATGACAGTACAGTAGAAGTTTAGGGGGCAGAAGGGAAAGTGTAGCAGAATTCAGTGGTTAGAGACTAGGTTAGAAAACAGGAGAAGATTGAGTCTTTAGTGTCAAGTGAAAGGGAGATTGTTAGCAGAGAGTAGAGACAGACATGTGGAGGAGAGCAGGAGAAAGTAAGGCTAGAAGCAGTAATATTAGAAAGTGAGAGTTTCAATTAAAACAGTTTCTCAACTATTTCATTAAGCAAAACATCAAACATGTAACATCTAAGTATATATAGGAGACTCTAACACAATTTGTGAGGAGAGGTAGTAACACTGTAGAATGCTTATTATAGTCAAAGGCAGGCAGGGAGATAATGGTCCCATACAGACTACAAAAAGTGTTCAGTGAAAAGCACAAAACTATACAAAATAAGCAATGCAGAGATGTCATAGAAATAGTGTAACATCAGTACAGAAATAATGTGCAGAAACAGCATCAGTACCAAATGAAAAGTCACATTGTCCTCAATAAGCACTTAACACAGAATAAATTATCAGCAGTAATTGTAGAATATAAATTCACTGTGCTTCAATAACAATAAGCGTTCTAAGGTGCACTTTTAGCTGGCAGGGAGCTTTTGTAGCTTATAGGAGCTCAAAACGCAAGAAGAATTATCAGATAGCGCCAATGAAGCAGCGTAATAACAATAAGCATTCTAAGGTGCACTTTTAGCTGGCAGGGAGCTTTATTTAGGTTATTGGAACCCAAAACGCAAGAAGAATTATCAGATAGCGCCAGTGAAGCAGCATAATGAAGGTGATAATAAGAGGCACTCTGCGAGGAGCTTTAGAATGCCTTGGGGCGTTTTAGAGCTTTACTCATATAAAACACGAAAAATGCATGTCCTTTAAGCCTCAAACATTTGTTTAGGCATCAGGCTCAGAGTGAGAGTAACAGCTGTGCTTGATAAGTAGCATTCTACGTCCTGGTGAGACCAGGCGCTCAGCTGAGTCACCGGGAAAGCGTGGTATGAATCCGAAATGAATCAGCTGTTCTGAGGAGCGCTTCTAGTAAGCAAGCTTTGTTTATGCAGAACTAGCTAATAGTATTGCTGTGAGGCCACGAGGTGGTTTTGTGTACGTGCCATAGGGAAAAGTAGCAGGTATGCTTGTTAAGGGACGTAGTACTATTAGTTGCTATTGCAGGTATTCAGCTCTAGAAAGTAAAGTAACAGCTGGGTCAGATGGAAGCGTGTGAATCATATTAAAAGGGCAGGCGATTTGTAAGAGCGCTTATATAGTGCACATCTCAAGAAATAACACCGTAAAAGCCTCTAATATAAATTGATCTAAGTACAAGCTCTCCTTAGGTGCAGTGCGCGTTAATAACGCTATGATGGCCATGAGGTGGCCTAACTGCGTACATCAAATAAGAAATAGTAGCACAGCCACAAATACATTTGTCTATAGGGTTTTGTGTTAATTTATCTTTCCTTTCACTAAAGCCTAGATTTTCTTTTCTCTTGAATCCTGCTGTAATTGTGGGTGTATGTGCCCTATGCTGGTGTTTGCCATGATGTCATACGCGTGTATGTCGTAAAGTCATAAGCTCAGCAGAACAGGGCATGTGTATGCCGTGATGTCAAAAGCTACAGCAGAAGAATGCACCCAACACCTGAGTCTGTCAGTTCACCACCAAATACTGATTGAGCACAATTCCTGTAAAAACAATGAAGGTTTGACATCTGCACTACTGACAGGAATAAATGAATACAAATATTTGCCTAACTTACAGGAAGTCCATCAGCATTCACTTGATGGAAGAATGTCTATGCAGAGAAGGACTGCTGGACAGTAATTATGCTTCAATAAACATGGTCTCCTTGTAGAACAGCCAGTTAGGTAACAATGTGGTGATTTTCCCCCCACTACCCGTCAACCAATGAGCCACCTCCAGTCAGACTTGATCCCATTTCTTCCTCATGGATGAGGGGAATCTCCATAGATTCATGGATTGATAAATATTCCAAGGCCACTGAATCTTATGATCATTCACACATAGTCAGTACCCTACCTCAGGATGACTGTCTTCATGGGCCATCCCAGTCAATCCTGGAGTCAATTTGTGTGTACCCATCCAGTCATCTGGTTTATGTTTAATAGAAGATAATGAGTCACACTGCTTAACATGCAGGGGGATGTTTTTCTAGTGGTTTGGGAGGTGCTGGGTTGTAATTCTGTCCCTTCATCATATTTTATTTTTCTGTTTGTGGAGAAACAGGAAGTTCAGGATAACCTGGTCTCTAATGGTGCTGTAAGCTTAACAGAGATCTAGACTTAAAAGTCTATAAGACACTGAATAAATAGGAGGAGTTTCTAGCCTCTCCTGGTGTCTCAATAACTTTAGGCCTGTAATCATTTTAGTTAAAAACTTTTGGGATCTTTCTAATTGCTTGATATGTTTACTGAGATACATCCCAAAGGGGGCATTGAACTCTATACTTGGCCTGATCAATGCTGATCACTTCTAAGTATAAAGAAGTATCTCTTTTGGCCTTGATGATATTCCTTTGGCAATTAGCGGGGCTAAATAAAAGGATTTTGACAAATGTTGTCACGTGAGGTACAAAAGAGAGGGAGCTATCAACTCAAGTACCTAGGTACCCAAGTACATTTTCATTTTGTAGTGGTGGGTTGTCTGAAAAGTAAGATGAGAGGTTGTCTACCAAAAGTGATAATACTACACTTTTTAACATTTATTTTGACCCCATTTTACTACACCAAGGGTTTACTAGGGAGAGTTTATTCTGCTGGATTTGAGTGTCATATCATGGCTTTACACAACCCCTATTTTGCAGTCATCTACAAACTTTGTTAGCCAGAGGTGTTAGCTCCCTGCTTGGAAAGCTATGAAGTAAATACCAAAAGAGAAATGTCTGAGCAACTTCTGTTCATACCTCTCAGTCTATTAGTGCAAGAAATCTGGACAAAGTCTAAAATTATGGGGAGACAAATGCTATAAAATAGGGACACATTCTAAGTATTGCTCTTATAAACTTAGTTGCTAAAACAACAGGATTTAGCTTGCATTTTCTGAAAAATATAAAGTCTGAAATTCAAATTTGTGTCATTATTTAGTGATTTCAGTCTTCAGTGAGTTTCCAGAAACACACAAGTTTTATAAGGAACAGACTAAAATATAAGACAAAAATCTGGACGTTCTGTGAAAATCTGGACAGTTGACAGGTATACTTGCACTGTGTGGATTCTGTCTTCCAGAGAATTTGCTATCCATCTTAGCATATATGGGTTGTTTTTTATAGTATTTAGCTTTTGTATGATGCCAGCATGGGGAATGGTGTCAAAGGCATTGTCCAGGTCAAGATACCCGTCATGCACTTCCTGGCCACCAATATAGCCTCTATAACTTTTTCAAAGAAGTTTACCAGATTAAATAGATAGGATCTACCCTTCACAAAGCCAAACTGTTGGTGGTCAAGTTTAACAAGATCCTTGACATTACTGGTTAAGAGGTTAGTTATAATAATGCTTTGCAGATTAGTCTTGTAAAGCCGATAGGTCTGTAACTACCTGGATCAGTTTTAAGGCCATCCTTATTCTGGGGCATCACTACTGCAGTGCACCACTTATCAGGGAAAAAAAAACAGTAGATAAACTTAGATTAAATATTTTGAAGAGTGTGCCGGCAAGGACATTTAACACTATTAATAAAACAGCCAGGTAGATTTTTAGGTTCCACAGAAGTAGTAGTTTTCGTTTTAGTTAGCACTTTCAGTAAATGATTTTTAAAGATAACTAGGATAGTAAGAGATTCAGATATGTCAGGGCTTTAAATGGAAGTCTTAGCAGTGAAGTCTTTTTCATAGATCCTCTAGGATTAGAGCCATCCTGAGGGGCCATCACCGAGGCACAACATTGGGAAGCCTGGTGTGCTCACTGGCATCCTGGCAATCCTTAACCCATCAACTTGGATGGTGACTTGTATGCTTATGCCAACTTAAGGACCACTTATGCATCTCTAGCAGTTCACATTGCAGTCCCACACATGTGGCAATCAAGCACTACCATCACTGGTGTTGATGCCTATGCCCATATTGTCCCTGCATCAGCCTCTACCTGCATGACTGTCCCCACCTCCTAGAAGATCATGTATAAGAGCAGGAGCAAAGTTTGGCTGGGTCCCACCCTTTCCTTCAGGCACACTCATCCTCTCCTGCCACACTATCAAATGCCAAGCCACTTATCAAATGAGCTGACTAATAAGACAGATTTGAGCATCAAGCCCTTCAGAGCTTTACTGCCACCAATGAGCACACTCCTCTGAGGCTTTCAAAGATCGACAGTCAGCTTGTGCTGTTCCTTTACTGGGCAGATAAGTTCCCTTTGGGGAAAAAACTTCTATTTAAAAAAATATTTATTTAATAACACTTTCTTGTTCAAGAACATTATTTTAAAGCTAAAAGTTTGTGTTTTAATGGACTGTCTCAGGGACTGTGTTGTACTTTTAAACAATAATACTCTTTTTTTATTGTCAGTTTAAATGTTATTTAAAGTAATAGAAAACCATTTTTTGTGGAAAATTTTTAAGTATTTTACTTTTTTGGGGCAGGCAAAGTGTTTTTATGTAAAACAGTAAAAAGAGATTAGGTAGCAGAAACAACCACAGTTGCAGTTAGACTCCAGTATCCACAATACGATTAAAACGTCTTTATTTGTGCACAGGTTAGCGCTTTCGCATTTCGCTTGTTCAGACCAATAATGTCCAATAACTTCTTGTGCCAATAGCTACGCCAACATGTTTTTGGCCCAGTGGGAGGAAGAAGAACTGTTTGTAAAAGACATGTTTCAATGGTATATACCTTTTTATCGCCACTTTGTGGATGATATTTTCTTTTTATGGGTTGGTGATGTCGCTAGTCTGAAAACCTTTGTAGAACAGATGGATGAAATGACTGAGTTTTTAAAATTTACCTTGAACTACTGCTACCTAATCTCTTTTTACTGCTTTATTCTTAGTTATTTTGGTGGTGAAACATTTATTCAGTGGGTAGTACTATTCTTCATTTTTGTTTTTATGTAAAAAGTGACTTAAAGAATTTTGAGTTTACTAGTTTTTGCTGCTGTTTTACATGGGGAAACAGGCACCATTTCTGGTTTTGTCAGTCATT
Organism: Protopterus annectens; assembly: GCF_019279795.1. Taxonomy (NCBI): domain Eukaryota; kingdom Metazoa; phylum Chordata; order Ceratodontiformes; family Protopteridae; genus Protopterus; species Protopterus annectens. The sequence continues at coordinate 188,645,327 of NC_056737.1, read as the reverse complement.
CCGGCCACAAAAAGAAAAAGTTAAGCACATAGTCTTTGCCACCACAGCAGGCTAACAATTTATCTCAGCCTCAGGTGGGCGAATCTGCTGTGGCCATACATTCTACCTCAGAACACTCATCTTTTATTATGGATCCCTCTGGTATAGCACCTACAGCCACTATGGACCAGAGGTTAGCCATGTCCTCTGCAGCTGTTGGTGTCCCTCAATGGACACTCTTGTTGGTCTTGGGAGACAGAACAGGGGAAAGCTTCCATGTTTTGTCAAAATGTTGTGCCCATCCTTGGGGAAGTTGCTGCTGCCATTAATAACACTGTTGGCACCATGGTTCCTGTAAAATAGACACAGAAAATTAAACATTTTCCTTAGAGAGGACTAGTTCACTGGGTATGGATCAGGGTTCAGTTCTGATCATTTTTATCAAGTACTTTCTGGTAAAATAAAGAGGGATGTTTTTTTTTCCTGAAGAGATTCAAGACTGAATCTGGGCAGGAAGATAAAGTGACAGACACAGGGTTTTCACCTCATGTTTCTGATTCAGACTCAGAGGAAAGCTCAGTTTCTGATTCTTCTTGTGATGGGGGGGGGGGGGGTTCTCTTTCTCTCAGACTATTTTCAGAATGTGCCAGTGTTTTCAGTGAAAGAAAACCGAGATTTATAAGCCCCTCAGAAAATATTGTGACCTGTTACAGAAGGAATTTCCAGAACCCTCACCTATTCCTCCATTTCTGTCAGCTTTGGAGGATGTGTGTGTTACTGCCTGAAATTTTTTTGATAGTTAGCCAGCTGTCCCAAAAAAGGAAATTCCTCCCACTGCCATCTGTAACCTTGATGAATGATTTTCAGAGCCCATTTATCTGAAACAATCTGTTGCCCAAAAGAAAAAATGGAGATTTAGACTTTCTGGAAGAAAAAAAGGGGCCAGGGTCGGAGGGGGTCACAAGGTCTCTTGAACAGTCATTCAGACTTGTTAGGCTGTCCTTGGTTTTGGGAGGTTTAAGACTTCTCTTTGGAACCCACTTCCCATTTTTTCTTAAAGTCCATTTACCTGAATTTTGTTGAGACTGTTTATTCTTTTTTTGTGAAAATTGGATGAGGATATAGAAGTCCCCTTGGTTAATTTGGAGGTTTGATAAACTTAAGAGATTCCCTGGATCAATTTGCCCCTTTCCTCACACTTTTTCAACAACTCTGTAGCAGAGGGGCCAAACACTAAATCTCCATCCAAGGGAGACTTTAAAATCTCATTTTTAACATAATCATGGAGGTTTTGAGAATCCAGCCATGTAAAAGTCCTCAAAACAGTACCAGTGCACATAACCTTGGAAGACGTATCAACAGAGTCATATACACACTGTAAACAATGAGTAATGACCTGCACAGTTTAAGAAACCAAGTTATTTAAAGCAGATTTTTCTTCGCAAGATGAAACTACACATAAAGCATTCCTCATACTTTCAAAATTGTCAGAATAAACTTTAACACATGAGCCTGACAATTCAAAATTCTGAAAACCAAAGCTGCAGAAGTACACATTTTTTCCCATGCCTATCAATAATTTCCAATCCTTATCAGAAAGAGTACGACTGGAATTAACTAAGAACTTAGCAGCAGTGGGATCAACTAAAGCTATAGCTGCTGGGTTTGGTTTTGGAATAGTGTATAAAAATGTAAAAGACTGAGAGGAACTTTATACATCTGATCTGCCTTTTTAGGGGTAGCTAGCTGGGATCTATATTAGAACATTGAATATTTAACAGTTCGAATCACTAAAGGTCGACCTTTAGTGATCGAACTGTTAAAACATTGAATGTTCAGAAAAAAAATAAAAGCAACAAAAAAAACTAAGCGGTGTAGCCAGGGGGGCAAGCCCCCTGCAGCCCCCCACTACTTAAATATACCAACTCGGAGACCGCACTACATTGAAGTAAATGGAAATCTCCTCTTATGGAGATTTCCTTCTACTTGTTCGATGTTCTGCAGTTTCGCTATTCTCATGTCGACAATGTCAGATTTTACATTGTCGGGTCTCGTGTCGACAATGTCAGATTCGACATTGTCGGCTTTCTAGAATTTAATATAGACCCAGCTGGCTGACTGTCTGGAGAACTACAGGCAGTAACTCACACATCTTCTAAAGCAGACCGAACAGGAGGAATGGGTGTAGGTTCTGGAAATTCCTTCTGCAATAACTCAGTATTTTTTGAGGGACTGAGAAGCGTCAGTGTTCTTCCACTGAAAACACTGGCACATTCTAGAAATAGTCTCAGAGAAAGAGAAACCTCCATAGAGAGAATCAGAAACTGAGCTCTCCTCTGAGTCTGAATCAGAAATCTGAGGAAGAACTCTTGTATCCGTCCCTACATCTTCCTGTTTCGATTCAGAATCTTGAATCGCTTCAGGAAAAAAGGAATCCCTATTTCTTTTACCAGAAACTACTTAGAAGAAGAATTAATTGCCTGAATTAAACCTTGAGTCAGACCCAGTAAACTACTCCCATCCAAAGAAAACTGAGGAGGGATAGATACATGTTTGGTTTTCTGTTTCTTTTTGGCATGAAAACTGGGGCCAACTATGTTATTAATGACAGTAACAGCTTCCCCGAAGATGGGCACAACACTCTGACACAAAAGGGAAACCTTCTCTGTTCCTTCTCCCAAGAATGACAAGAGTGGCTCTCCTTTGCCACTGAGGGGACCCCATAAGCCACAGAGGATGTGTCTAACCCCTGGTCCCTTCTGGCTGTAGGTGATGCACCAGAGGGATATGGGTAAAACATGAGTGGTCTGAGGTACAACTAATGGCCACAGCAGCGTTGCCCACAAGAGGCTGAGACAAAATGCTAGCCAACTGTGGTGGAAAAGGCTGTTTCTTATTTTTTTTTCTTTTTGTGGCTAGAAGAAGGACAGACTGTGGAACTGGTAGTCTGTTCCACGGTCACGCTTAAAATATTGCGTCTTTACTGAGGAAGACAAGCAGCAAATGCCTCTAAATATAAAGTCTTTAAAGTCACTTTTTCCCCAGACAAACAATAAAAAGCACTTAAAAACATTATGCCAGACTCACAAAGTAAAATAAGCAAAATTCTCACAGATAAAGGGTTTTGTTATTTGATACAACTTTTAATCTGACATGAAAAAGAGTGCTTCTGTTTAAAAATACAGTACAGTATCATGACATTCCATTAAAACGTAAGCCCCTAAATATAAAATAACTTCCATGAAGAGGAAAATATAAATAATAAGCAAAAGTATTTAATGGAAGTTTTTTCCCCCACAGGGAACTTATCTTCCCAGAAAAGGAACAAGACAAATTGACTGTTGATTCTCGAAAGCACAAGCAGTGGAGCATACTTTTAGGCAGCAGTAAAGTCCTAAAGGGCTTGGTACCCACGTTTTTCTTTTAGTTAGCTCAGCTCAAACTGGATTTGGAAGGTGCCCTGAAGCACTGGAGGCTGGCCAACTGTTATATCCTTGTCAGGCTATAACCCATACAGGTAAGGGTACTGCAATGCAACAATGATCAGTATGATGAACATCAAATATTCAATGACAGATAGAGCCAAAAAACCTGTTGGGAGCAACCTCAATACCTGTACATTGTATTTCATTGACGTGATAAAGGGAATTCCCTAAAATTATGTGAAAACAGACACAAAAAAGCAAAGAAAACGCAAAAAAAGTCTAAAGCAAGGTAAAGCATGGTTATCCCACACCTCCAATTTTCTTTTCCATTTTCTGACAATCATTCTAATCCTTACCCAAGATTGCCTCCCTGCTGGTATGACAGAGTACAAAATGCAAGCAAAGGTTTTCATTCTTAGATGTTTATAGTGAAAAACAAACAAGGAAAACTCAGTTTTGAAGGCATCTGCATTGCTGTTAAGTATTCTTACAACTTTACCCATCATTCTTACATAGACAAGGAGTGACCTTCATGTCATACAAAACGCATATACGAGCGGAACTTTTAGAAGAATGGGACTTTCAGTTAACATCAAAGAGTTCTGTTAAGCCTGTTCAAGGCCTTACAGATGACCTTCCACAATTCACAATTAAGAAGCAAATCCAAGAGATATTTAAGCAGTTCCTTACCT